>NW_005871159.1:1814341-1837066 GCF_000147115.1 Myotis lucifugus
TGTGTCTTTTGTTTTTTGTTTATTTTTTTTTAATTCTATTTTAGATTAATAAAATTTTAGTAATTTTTCTTGTCATTTCTATTATAGAGTAAGTTCAAATAGCAATATTAAAATATTTCCTCTAATTAATTCCCTTTTAATGTGCATGAATTTTGTGCACTGGGCCACTAGTTAGTTTATATGTACCATGAGATGAAAAAAGGTTGAAAATCACTGATTTAGATACTTGTAACTTAAAAAATCACTACAACTATGCCACTCATGATTACAAATATAGTAAAATATTTTAAAGATATTAATATATTAAAATGCATATGAAGAAATTCTAGAATGAAATTATCTTAAAACATGGAATAATGGATAAGTTGAGAAATTTTTTTCTATGTTTTCCAAATTTTCCACCATGAATATGAATTACTTTTATAACACAGAAAAATAAAATGAGTGTTTCATTTTAAGAGCAGAGAACAGATACCTATCATGTTGAACTGAAGTGGTTTTCTAGGATGGGAGCGATCCCACTAGGCTGTTGGTGCTGATAATATTTATGAACCCACTCCCCCATTCACAGTATCACTTACTGGCACATTAGCTAAGGTGGGACAGTTATTTACCTCTTGAATACAAGCAGTAAAATAATGCACAGATATTTTAGTACTAAATTTTCATATGAAGGACTCCTGTTGGCTGTCAGGACCACTTTGGAAGACTAGAAGACAAATGAGGAAAAACTCAGGGGAACCCTTTTTTCCCCCCAGACATTAGAGATGGGGATGGAAGGAGTCCAAATTATGTTTAGTGAGTATTGATAGTGAAAACTTAAAAAATTATTAAGAAACATTTTTAAGAGCAATTTTAAATTTAGAGAAAAACCGAGAGGCAAGTATAGAAAGTTCCTGTGTACCCCTTATCCCTCCATATACACACTATCCCTTATTAACGTCTTGCATAATATGGTGCATTTGTTACAAATGATAAGCCAACATTGATGTAATATTATTAACAAAGGTCTATTGTTTATATTAGGGTTCACTACTCATGTACATTCTATGGATTTTGGCATATGTATAATGACATGATCCACCATTATAGTATCATACAGGATAATTCTACTGGTCTAAAATAAAACCTCTAAAAATTTTAAAGCCTAAGGAGTCTGTATTGACTTCCCATTCTGTTCTTCTTCCCTCTCGTTTTTTCTTTTTTTAAAAGATTCTCACCCTAAATAGATTCAAAGTCCGTGGAGAACTCCATAGATGCTCCAGTTATGACCCATTAGGGGAAGTAAGGCACTGAAGCAATTATGTCACTCTGAAAAGAAGTTCTAGGGTTTGAACATGGTTGGATCCAGGGACTGTGCATGGAAAAGTAACCTCCCCAAAGGGACCGTTCATACACATGTAGTCTCCCAAACTTCCTGATTTCAATCATGTAGGTTTTCTTGTGTGTTACTTTCCCTTCCACCTATCTTCATTCTACCCATACTGGAATGGAACTAAAGTCCCTTTGATTCTCTGAAGCCATCTCAGAAGCTCAAGACCTTATCCACTTAACTCTTTCTGTATTTATATAACACTTTCCAGCCTGTAGCCCTCAGTGCAGTATTTAATAGGATATTATCACTGTTTGCTGATGTTTAAAGTAATTTGATCTTGTCTCCATAACCGGAATGTAAGTTTCCAGAGGGTAGTGATCAGAGAGGTTGGGGCCATCTATGTTTATATATCTTTGGTAATTCCTACATATAGTATAATCTTCAAAAGCATTCTTAATGCACTAACCAGTATGGGACCTCAGACCAGATGAAAAGTGGAGACATAACCTGCACCATCCAGAAAGACTCTCTACATCTTCTCATTCACTCACAAACTGTCAACTCTTTTATTCACGAGGATCTTTTAGACCGAGGTATTAAAAATGCATAGAAGGAACATGTTTGTTAGGCTCAGCATAATTATTCATTAAACATTGGCTACATTGAATTTATTTGATTTCAGAAGTAATGTGAGGAAACGGTAGTTTTATGTTTAGAAAGAAACAGGAGGGAAGTCGTTATATGAAACGTAGAAGAAAAAGTAGGTTGACAAAAATTATGCCTGAACCATTTTAACTTCTATAAGTATATGGTAAATACAAATAGTGAAAAGTTCTCCAGAGTCTTAAATATGTTCATGATACAAATAAGAGAAAATAAGTATGTTTACTTATAAATGTCCTAGAGATCTATAAATGGGAACAAGTCCCATTCTTGTTGAGCCTCAGAACCTCTTCCATAAAATAGGACTGATGCCGTTCTTAAAAGATTATTCCAGATAATGTTTTTTTGTGACCCATCTTGGCTCTAAAATCTCAGATTCTTTTTTATATTTTTACATACTCTGCATTGAGTAGACAAAGTTCATTTGTGTGTGTGTGTTGGGGAGGGGGCGGTTTCCTGTTAAGATCTTCTTATCTTAAAGTGAGATAGTACAACCAAAGCATAACCCTCATAGGAATCTGTGGAAATACTGAGAGATTAGCAGCAGGATTAAATTCTAGGGGTGCATCTTAGAGTTCAGATGAAGACATCGAAAACCCTGGGGCAACTCAGAGAGATCATGTTATTAAAGGAATCTGGGTAGAATATAAAGTGTTGCCAAGCAGCATCTCCCTGTGTGGAGGGACTGTTATTGATGATAGAATGAGGAATGTTCAGCTGTGGGAGTGTCAGAGGGGAGTGCTCTTTGAGATCTCTGAGTGAGAGAACCCTGAGCCAGGCAGTATTGGTGTGCAGTGGTCCTTAATTATGTTCCCTCTTGCATTGTTATTAGAAGCTTTATCTGTCTAAGTCTTCCAAGTAGAATATAGTCTTTTGTTTTTGGCATTGTTGTGGTATTCTCCACAGTACTCAACATGGAGCCCATTCTAGGTGCCCAATAGCTACTTGTAGAGTGATTATGTGAATAACTGCTGGGGATTGACAAAGGGGCCATAGCTCTTGATCTGCAGCAGTTGGAAATAGGAGGGAAGTGGAAAGGCCGTGAAGAGAAGGGCTGAGTTATGTGAACAGACACAGTAGCTGTGAAGGGAAGACTTTGCAACCTGAGAAGATTCAAAGTGTACCTTTGTTCCACAAAGGTGGCTGATGGAGGCAGCAGCTGTCTCCTACCTCAAATTAGAGAGCTAGCAGAAACAGTTCTTAAGTCTCTGAGGTCATTTGCTTTACTCTCTTTTTTTTTTTTGAGTTGAAGTTCATTAGTAATTATGTTAGAAGCTCAAGTAACAAACCTAAATCATTTTTAAAAAAGATAACTATAACTAGTTTTTAGCAAATAAGACCCAACCTGAAAGGCACTGTCTTAATGCCAATGATCAGATAAGACCAGCACTTCTCAACCTGTGGGTTGTGACCCCTTTGGCGGTCGAATGACCCTTTCACAAGGGTCACCTAAGACAATCCTGCATATCAGATATTTACATTACGATTCATAACAGTAACAATATTAAAGGTATGAAGTAGCAACGAAAATAGTTTTATGGTTGAGTCACAACATGAGGAACTGTATTTGAAGGGCCAGAAGGTTGAGAACCACTGGATTAGACGTTGTGTATTCCAGAGGTGTTTGGCTGTGGTTGATGCTGATCTCTAGGGATAGCTTACCTGGAGTGACCAGGATTTGAATGGTGTTGAGTCCTCATCGGCCCATTTTTTTTTCCTGAATGCTTTGTAGTTGCTGATCAGGACCAAATGTTTTGCCTTTTTTCAGCTGTGGGGGATCTTGTAGTCCATGCCTCTTCCATTTAGAAATGAGGGGGTTGTGTTCCAAAGGGGACCCTATGTTCATAGCAGCACAATTTACAATAGCTAAGATTTGGAAACAGCCTAAGTGCCCATCAGCAGATGAGTGGATTAAAAAACAGTGGTACATCTACACAATGGAATACTATGCTGCTGTAAAAAAGAAGGAACTCTTACCATCTGCAACAGCATGGATGGACCTGGAGAGCATTATGCTAAGTGAAATAAGCCAGTCAGAGAAAGATAAATATCACATGATCTCACTCATTTGTGGAATATAATGATCAACATAAACTGATGAACAAAAATAGATCCAGAGACAGAAGCATCGAACAGACCGTCAAACCTCAGAGGGAAGGCTGGGGGTTGGGGGGGTTGGGAGGGGGTAAGAGAGCAACCAAAGGACTTGTGTGCATGCATATGAGCATAACCAAAGGACACAGACACTAGGGGCGTGAGGGCATGGGCTGGGGGGTAGGAGTGGCCGGGAAGAGATCAATGGGGGAAAAAGGAGACATATGTAATACTTTAATCAATAAAGAATTAAAAAAAGAAAATGATGGTGTATAAAAAGAAGTTATCTACTTCAATTAATTTATCAAACATTCAGTATTTTGAGCCTCAAATAGACTAATGTCAGGCAATTTTTATGTTATTTTTTCTGATGGCATGTTTTAGAGATGGCCCCTCCATTAACTTCCTTCTCTACAATTTATATATGCTTATAACTCTACAGAGTAGATTGAAGCTGGTCCATAATCTTAATAGGAGATTAATGTCTTCTAAATATAAGGTGTTGAATCATGGCCCCAAATGAAATTCTCATGGCCCCAAATGATTGCACACTGTGAGGGAACACCACTGGGCAACAGTAGAGAAGACTGAAATAATGAGGGAAAAGGAAGGTGCCCATCTTGTGGAAACAAATCTTTGTGGGCTTCTCATGAACCAGGAGGGTGAAGGCAGTGGTGTGGTGAGAGAGCTAGTTGATCTGTAAAACTCAGGCTATTCCAACAAAAATAAAATGAAACATCCAAAACTTAATTTCTGTGAGAATGTCTAACCTTCCATAATAGCTAATCATTCAAAGAATGAAGTCCTTAAAAGCTATCAAAACAGGGCAATTCTCGCCACCCCCTCACCACCACCCCTAAGGAGTAGGCCAATAAACTAAAATCAATGGTTTGGAGCTTTCTTCCATTCTGAAACATGGCAATGTCTTCACAGTAATTTGAATAGAAATTAAATACAAAGAGAGGAGGAGAAAAGATAGGCTAAATCATATCAGCTCCATATTATTTTCAGCATTATATACTCTTATATCATGCTGTGATGCAGTTTACAAGTTTTCCAATTGTATTTTATTTTTACTACCCACTCTCCCCTCTTTTTGTGTTACATAAATACCAAATGGATGATCTGAAAATATATTTCCTAGTCTCTCTCTCTCTCTCTCTCTCTCTCTCTCTCTCTCTCTCTCTCTAAATAATAAGGCAAATGCCAATCCTACCGATCTAATTTGGCAACTTCTATTTCTGTAGTTCAGCCGATTTTATTCTCATCCATTTTTATAATCGTTATTTCTCAGCTAGCACGTTAACACAGGTAGCAGGAAAGCTACTTTGAATCTGGACCTGATGCTAGAGGTCACAGGAAGATTATGTAACAGGGCTGAGAAGCTTTGCAAAGTGTTTGAAAGAGGAGAGCATTTAGTAGAGCGAAAGAACATAAAAGTGAAACCACAAACCCAAAACATTTTGCAATTACTGACAAAATTGTGCCTTGTCAGATACTGCTGGGCAATAGCTCAGGCAGAGGAGGGAGGGAGGGAGGGAGGGAGAGAGAGAGAGAGAGAGAGAGAGAGAGAGAGAGAGAGAGAGAGAGAGGCTACAATGGCAATAAAGACCATACATCCTGATTCTGTAACAACTGATGGTTTGTGTCTGATTTCTTGCCGGGATGTTTTCCCTTGAAATTTTGTAGGATAGGTAGATAAGACAAAGGAGAAAAAACGATATTCTCCATGTGAACAAAGTGATAGAGATAATGGATTATTTTTGGAAGCAAACTAAAAATCTTAGTTCCGAAGCTTAAATGTGGACTGAGGGACTGTGTCCTGTTTCTCCCTGCTGGGTTCATTTAGGATAAATCCTAGGCTGTCCTGCGTTTTAGTTGGAGACTCTCACCGTGGGGGTGATTGGACTTTCTCTGCCCAAGGCACAACATATGCTACTTCCCATCCCTTTAATAGGCATTAGTTCTGCAGACAGCACTGGTCAAACGTACATTATTCACAATCACTTTAATGCAAATATGCAAGGCTGAGGGAGAAAACATGTCACAAAGAGGCAGCCATCCATTTCTTCTCTTTTCTGGTTTCCTTTTTTATAGGCTCTCTTGTATACCTTGGGTTTTAAAATAAATATAGTATAAAAATAAAGGAATATATAGCATCCACTGTGAGAACTATAAAATCGCTCCCTAAAAATTCCCTTGAAATGCCTTTTGTTAAACGCCAGTAACTAGAACCCTATAAATTGTTTTGTTTTTATTGTTCCTTTTTTTTGTGTGACTATTTTTTTTTAATTAAGTGGAATCCCTGCATGTACTCTGACACTGTCGCATTTATAAGAAATACAAGAGGACTCCAAGCAAAGGGTAGAACTATATTTAATCTGTTAAATGAAAATAAAACACACAATTAGCTTTGTACTGCAAAAATTAGCTTCTGCCTCATTTTCAACCTCTATTTAAAGAACTTTGATTTCTCAATAACAAGGCATCTGATCTGAAGCAGAACATTCCTAAGACAGATTTGCAAATGTACATTACACAGGCACGCATTTTAAATCTGAGCAGAGATTATGTGGTATTTATCTGTCTAAACCCTGAAGATATAACTTACTTTGCCAGTAGTGAACCCGAGTCTTACAAAATCATCTGCCAAATGTGGGAAAGACTCCTGGTTTTCTGATACCCTATTTCTGAGAAGTTAAACATTTCTGTTTTGTTTTAGGGTGTATCCGGTGGATTTATTTATATGCAACTATTTGTCACACAAGACAGCTTGACATGCTAAGCCTTGCTTTACATTAAGCACATGAAAGTTCTTACATGTGCAGAATGAACAACTAAAATATAACCATCTGCACATATTCCGAGGTACATAAAATTGTGCCAAGGACCCTGAGAAGCCCATATGCATGAACATTAATACAGAACTAAAAAATATGCAGAGTAATAGAACATTTGGAAGACATTGCACTTCTGAGAACAATACAATTAGAATGTTAAGCAAATCCTATGTTAGTCTAAGGTACAAGTGTAGCAAACATTTGCCATATGAAGGGAACAATATGCTTTTATTGTGACTCCATTCGGTTAATTTAATGATCTATGTCAATGTGCTTACATATCATATATGCACTTTCCAGTCTTTTCAAAAGCAGTCAGTTTAATTTACCTTTATGCTTGCTTATGTTACGCTTATGATTAACTTAGGAAGTTGGGAAAATAAAAGCCAAAGGAAGTGTCAGGTCCCCCATTATTCTTTACTATGCCATTTTAATGTAGTCTTAACCTAAGATAATTACATTAAGAGCATAACTTATTCTTTTCTTTCTCCCCAAATTATTTTTTAACTGAAATAGCCAATTACCCAATAGATGGGGGAAGGTCTCTTCAGCCATTGGTGCCTGGTGATTTACGTGGACACCTATTAATGCTAATGGAAGGTATGTGCATAAATCTCCCCACTCCAAAAGGATAATGGCCTTCTATTAGTCTCCTATAAAAGAAGCAAAAGCAACGTCTGTCTTTATAAATGACCTAGGTAGTGAATTACTTAAGGGAGATTTACATCTCAACTAATTGAACAGTTTTAACAGTTTTGGTAGCATTTTGTTTACCTTGTTATACATTTTTTTAAATGCCAAATATCTCTTTGACTATTTAAACTGCCAAAATTGATTGAGGACACTATCATTGTTAATGAAGTACCTGTATTTTCATTGGCAAATATATTGCAGTGCTGCAAATAGATCTCTCATTGTTCCTAGGAAAATAATACCAGAAACTTTTGTTTTATTCCAAGTTTTTAAGAAGCATTGTCACGTGCCCAGTCCTGACGAAGAACCAAAAGGGTTATTTTGGATTGGATTGTACCCATTTCAGTTAAATTTAAAAATCAGGAAAAAGAACTAGATTTGAAATAAGAATGAAATGGCTTTTTCAAGTAAATAATGCACCCAACAACAATATTTCACAAGATTGAAATGAATAAGAGGGAAAATGTGTGTTAGGCATCATCCCAAAGACTCACCTAGTAGTCCTTATGTTATTCTGGCACCCTAGAGTAGGCCACAGTGTTACCTTAGCTGTGTAGTCACCTGCACAATGCTAAAACTAACATTTGTCAAACGGAGGTAAATTACATTTGTTTCCAGCAGCAGTGTCCCATGTCTACGCTAGTTTCTGCTTCCCTTACTATTCTTTTGCTTCTTTGGGCATTTAATATCACACTTACCAGAAACAGTTCTTTGGAAAATGTCATTGCAAATCAGTCATCTAAGTCTTATTGGAAATTTGTTCATGTATTAAGGCAGAGTCCTTGAGATCATATTAATTAACTAGAGGCCCAGTGCACAAAATTCATGCATGGGTAGGGTCCCTAAGTCTGGCTGGCGATAAGGACTGATAGGGGCCTTGGGGCTGCTGGCCGGGCCTTTCTTCTTTCCACATTGCCCCCTGGTGGTCAGCGCACGTCATAGCGAGCGATCGAACTCCGAACTCCTGGTCTCCTGGTCAAACTCCCAAGGGGACACTTGCATATTAGGATTATATATACATATATATATATATATATATATATATATATATATATATATATATGCTACTGTCTAACTTGACTTTGGCTTATGGCATAATCTGAACTTCGCTGGAGAGAGTGCAGAATTGGGGTGGGGTGGGGTCATGGCGGGTAGTTTTGAGAATCCTGGAAACAAGCTGAGCATCATAAAGAATAATGTTACTGTTCTAAAACTTCCATTTTCCAACTATTCATTCCTTCTCTCTCTGGAATATCTGGCGACTACTGGTCTTTTAACTATCTCTATAGTATCCCCTTTTTCAGAATGTCATGTAGCTAGAATCAGATAGTGTGTAGTATTTTTAGACTGGCTTCTTTTTCTTAGAAATACACATTAAAGCTTCCTCCATGCCTTTTCATGGCTTGATAGCTCATTTTTTCCTGCTGAATACTATTCCATTAGATGTACCACCATTTCTTTGTCCATTTACCTCCTAAAAGACATTTTGGTTGCTTCTAAGTTTTTGCTATTATGAATAAAGCTGCCTCGAAAAATCCATGTGCAGGTTTTTGTGTGAACCTAAGTTTTTAGTTAGGTTGGTTGTTTTCTTTTGATTGAGTTTTAAGAATTATTTTTATATTTCTGATACAGCTCATTTATCACATATGCGTTTTGCAAATATTTTCTCCTAGTCTGTGGCTTGTCTTTCCATACTGTTTACTTTTTATTTAATGTTTTGTTTCCTCCATTTTCTCATATGTAAAAGAGGCATAGTTATAGAATCCCACAGGGTTATTTTGAGGTTCATATCAATTAAGATTCATGCTTTAATCAAAAATCACTTTGTGTATTTTATATAGTAAGATATTTAATACAGTTTAGTTAGGTCTCTCTCTCTCAAAAATCAATCAATAATAATAAAAAAGAATTAGATGAGAGAGCACCTGTGACAAGACTGAGCACCCAGCAGCCATGGTAGTGCACCCCAGAGAGCAAAAACTAGGCCAGACCTCTGCTAAAGCCTCTTAGAATAAGATTACGTACTGAATTGGCCTGCTGGACGAACTGCCTCTGTCACATTTAGGAAGTTAGAGATTCCAGAGGCTGTTGCTGGAACCATGAGTCAGTAACTCTGAATGGAGCCTGCTATTGCCACTGTCATCACTATCACTGTGTATCTGTAATGGCCTGAGCATTGGGAAACTGAACCAGATACTAGTGCTCCAATTCTTTTTTTTTAAAATTCCTTTATTGGTTAAGGTATTACAAAGTGCTCCAACTCTTTATCAGTATCCGTAGCCACCATGCATATTCGCTTCACAGGCTTGTCAGAAAAAAAGATGCTGCAAGCCATTGGAATGTGCTCTCAATGGTATTTATTTATTTATTTATTGATTGATTGATTTAATCAGTCCTCACCCGAGGATTTTTTCCCCCCATTGATTTTTAGAGAGAGTGGAAGGGAGGGTAGGGGGAATAAGAGAGAAAGAGAAAAAGAAACATCAATGTGAGAGAGACACATCAATTGGTTGCCCTCCACATGTGCCCCAACCAGGGCCAGGGATCAAAACTGAAACCCAAGTACATGTCCTCGACCAGAAATTGAACCTGTGACCCTTCTCTGCATGGGCTGACACTGTACCACTGAGCCACACTGGCCAGGGCTCAATTTTACTTTTGCTTTCTAAATTTCAGGGGAATGCTTCTAACTGGTGGAATCTAATTGGCAAATCTACTGTGCTTTGTTAGTTGAAAAGAAAATCTGAGAATGTAACTTTTTACTTTCCAGTTTTTGTAATGAAGTAAGGTACAATAGAAAATGGGAAAAAATTCTGAGTACCATTATACCACACCCAGCTCAAGAATTAGATGACAGGCACTGGCTGGGTACCTCAGTTGGTTAGAGCATCACCCCTATAGTGCAAATTTGTGGGTTCGATCTCTAGTCTGGGCACATACAAGAATCAACAAATGAATGCATTAAAAATGGAATAAAAAGTCGAGGTGTCTCTCTCTCTCTCTCTCTCTCTCTCTCTCTCTCTCTCTCTCTCCCTCTCCCTCTCCCTCTCCCTCTCTCTCTCACTCTCAAAAATCAATCAATAGCTCTAACCGGTTTGGCTCAGTGGATAGAGCGTCAGCCTGTGGACTCAAGGGTCCCAGGTTCGATTCCGGTCAAAGGCATGTACCTTGGTTGCAGGCACATCCCCAGTAGGGGGCGTGCAGGAGGCAGCTGATCAATGTTTCTCTCTCATGGATGTTTCTAACTCTCTAACCCTCTCCCTTCCTCTCTGTAAAAAATCAATAAAATATATTTTAAAAACATCAATCAATAAAAAGAAAAAAAGAATTAGATGAGAGAGCACCCATGACAAGACACAGTACCCAGCAGCCATGGTAGTGCACACCAACAGCTAGGGCCAATGCAGTTACTACCAACACTATGTGTGTGTCTGCAACCATCTCCCCACTACACAGGCACCTGCAGCTGGCCACCATGTCTGAGTGTGCGCATAACACCAACTTCCTGTTTTGGCTGAATATTTTTTTTATTTATTTTAATATCAATCTTTTCATTGAAATCAAAACTCCACAGGCTTTTTGAATTTGGAGACTGAGGAATAGACATTATTAGCTCCCTTCTGAAGCAGTTTTTTTTTTTAAAGTAGCATTTTATTCTAGCTGTCACAGAACAGGAGGCGATCATACTGGAAAGACAGAAAAGAAGGAAGGAAAGAACCACTGTACAAAATCCCATTTATGCCATAATGAAATTTGATTATCCTTGGTTATATTTGATGTAAGTAATAAAGTTATATTCTTTTTTTTAATAATTATTCTTTTTTTTTAATATATTTTATTGATTTTTTACAGAGAGGAAGGGAGAGAGATAGAGAGTTAGAAACATCGATGAGAGAGAGACATCGATCAGCTGCCTCCTGCACATCTCCTACTGGTGATGTGCCCGCAACCCAGGTACATGCCCTCGACCGGAATCGAACCTGGGACCTTTCAGTCCGCAGGCCGACGCTCTATCCACTGAGCCAAACCAGTTCCGGCAAGTTATATTCTTTTAAAAATAGTAGATAGATTTGTAAACCTACGGATACTGCAGTTCTGTCCAAGCATTGGAATAGGACTTTCAAAAGGGAAAATGTACTGAGTTTCTTCTTCAGAGCTTGCCTAGTGTTTCATTGAGCTTTGGAAGAGAGACAGTATTTTCATACTGTTTGCAACAAGAAGAGCTTTTTGAGGCATAAAAGGGAATAGAGTGTGTTTCCTTATACATATATCATTCCATTTTATTTTATCATTATTTAAAAAAATATGTTTTTATTGATTTTAGAGAGAGAGGAAGGGAGAGAGAGAGAAACATTGATGAGCTGCCTCCTGCACGCCCCCTGGTGGGGATTGAGGCTGCAATCTGGGCATGTGCCATGGCTCAGAATGGAACAGGGGACCTTTTGGTACATGTGTTGATGCTCAACCATTGGGTCACACCACAAGGCCATTCCATTTTATTTTAAAGAAGGATAAAGCACAATTAAATAGTCATGTAGTCAGTGTTTGTTAAGCTTAACTGTAATACACGTCTGTGAATTACTTTTGGCACTTTCATCCATTCATTCAGTGTATTGAGTACCTATTGTATATCTTGACCTGCAACAGGCACCAGGAATACACATTTGGAATTGGAGGAGACAGAAAAGCTAACCAGGATAGTTCTGTATGGTAATTGTTCTCATGAAGGAAGGTTGTCATCTGAATCTTGTTGGCATCAATGCTAACAGGAATCCCCAATTTGGGGCATGGTGGAGAACAAAACTTTATTCAGTGCAAACAACTTAATTGTGACACAGCATGACTGTGGAACAGCTTAATAGTTTTACACCTCAATTATGAAGCAGCAAGAGATGGAATAGCATGGCTATGAGGTGGCCATGAGGCAAGATGGCCCTGGGGCAAAGCAACTTGGGGCAAGACCCCTCTCTAGCTAGAAAGCTCTCCTCTGCTTTGCCCTCTGCTGCTCTGCTCCACTCTGGTTTAGTGAGATATCTTTGGTGTTGCATCTTCGGTGTTTCAGCTCCAGCTGGCAAAATGCTTTCTTCAGTCTTCAATGGGAAGGGAAAGTGTGCTCCCCAAGCCAGAGAGGAGCTGACTTATATAGAGAAAAGTCCCAGCCCCTTGTCCCCGATTGGTCCATCCTCATGCAAAAAGGGACTTCAAATACAATTTGATGGAGTCATTCTGATTGGTCAATAAAGATGTTGATGGGGATGTAGCTGCACAGCTGTGATTGGATGGGGAAAGCCTCAGTCCTGTTGATTGAAATGCAATTCCAGGAACTCCTGTATAAGGGCTGGCTTAGATGGCAGGAACACAGTTCTCAGTGCAGGGTTCTCCCTGAAGTTTGGTTTGTGTGAGAAGTCTCCGTTTAGAAATGGCTGCTAGGCTCTTTTAAATTTGAGCTTCTTGGTAGGTGTCTTCTTTCTCAGGGTTCACAAGGTGTATCCCAGGAGCTTTGGATGCATGGAGGGAGGTTTTCTAGAGCAGGTAACTGTGGTTTCAGAGGACAAGAAGAGCTATCAAGTGGAACAACTGGGGAGTTGTGGGGGAGGGGAAAGAAAAGAGTGTGGCAGATACTGCTAAGGGTGTATCAAGCCCCACTTCCTTTTCCTTCTGGGAACACTTCCTGCCTCGTTGCAATTACATGGGGCTATGTGATCGTGTTCTCACTAATGGACTGAGGACAGAAGCGATTGACACTATTTCCAGGCACATCCCATAAGAAGACCTCCTCTGTGATCTTCCATGCATTCTTCCCATTCTCTCTCTCTTATGTCTTTGGTGGGTTGGGCGTAGATGATCTCACTAAAAGTTCTGAGGTCTCAGATCAGAGGCTCTCAGCTTTAGCAACCAGGTGATTCTATCATTAAGCCAATGTTGATCTGGAGAGCATTTCTCAGAAGATTCATAGAGAATCAAGCCCTGTAGGAAAATGATCTAGTGACTATTTTCTCAATTCTTGCAAGAATGGTGCTTAGCTGGCATAATTATAGATTTGTGGAAGAAGGTTAATTCATCATGTACAGTGGATGCCTAAGGGCATTAGGGCTTAAGTGGGACACCAGTTGCAAAGGGCCCTTCTAGAGGATATTGGAGCTACTGTATGAAAAGAATTGGGTTCCTGAATAACCGAATGGAGCAGAGAACCACTGCTGACCTGCATTGGGTTGTTATTTGAGAAATAAACCCTAATGTGTTAGTGATCAAAATGTTGGGGTTATTTGTTTTAGCCATTAGCCTACTATCACTAATTCAAATGGCATCTGTAAGTATATTGGAAAAGCAAAGGGAATTGAGGTGATTACATCATTTATTCCACTTGGAAGAATGATTGCATATTTAGTTGCAGTTGGGTTGAGTTGAGGGAGATGAGGGCGTTTACTTTTATGTTGAGGCTGGACAGCTAAGCAGTTGGCCGTGTTACCAAGAGCCTTGTACGGCAGTTTCAGTTTTATCTTGCAAGTAATGGGATTTCATTTATCTGAGACTTCTCACTGGATAGTTTAACAATTTCCAAACTTTTGAATAGTGCTTCTAAATAAATCTATAATCAAAATGAAACTAAGGCCCAAGCATGATTAGAAACCTAAAAACTGCAATGGCCACATTGGAGTTTTTTCTATGTAATGAAAGCAGACTAAATGAAACCTGGAGAAGGTCTGTTTCCCTCATCTCACCAAACATCGGGTTATATTTGCCACTCATTTCCACTGACCTCCATCCCTGGAGATGTTCAAGAAGCCACTGTTTAAACTTACATGTTTTTAAATTTTCTTTTCTATGCTGCCGCACAGTTAATGCATCAGCTCACTGAACCAAGCAGCACAACCAAACAATACAATTAGGAATAATAAGCCTAGGGCAACACAGCTACTCATGCTTCCTGTAGATACCTCAGTGCCAGAATCTGAAGTGGAATCCTGAGTAAGCACCATTCTCTGGATGTTCATTTAGTTAGGAATAGAGTGCAAAGACAGCAATCAGAAGGGACTGCTAACCTTCACCTTCACCTCAAAGTGCAATGGTACTTGAGTGGAACTTCATGTGCTTGATTTTGCTGGGTGTTTGTTTTTAGTGGTAGATTTACTTTTGATGTCTGAAAAGTGGGGTGACTATATAAGTCTACAGACATGCTCACAAACATGCAGTTTTTCGAGCTTATATTGTTCTCTCGGGTTGAAAGATGGGAAAGAAAATAAAAAGCACTTTGGGAAATGCTACATTACTACTTTCTAGGAATCTTAAAGACTATCCAGAAGAAACCTGAGAAATTAGGGTCCAAGTCTTTCTGGGAGTTTGAGTCATATTTTCCAATTTAGTAGGAAAAATCAGAATAGGGCAATCATTTTGAGCATAGACTTGCACTTTACCAAGAAAAAGAAGCCAATTACCCGGTTGGTGTGGCTCAGTGGTTGAGTGTTGACCTCTGAACTACAAGGTCAAGGTTTGATTCTCCATCAGGACACATGCCCCAGTTGTGGGTTGGATCCCCAGTAGGGGGCGTGCAGGAGGCACGCCGATCAATGAGTCTCTCTCATCAATTGATGTTTCTATCTCTCTCCTTCTCCCTTCCTCTCTGAAGTCAATAAAAATATATATTTTTTTAAAAAGCCAATTACATTCAACACTGTCTAGTCCACAGTCAGTCATTTTGCTCACGGGGCCTGCTTTTTTTTAAAAAAGCTATTTTTTTCTTTCTTGCTGCACCTGGTCTTGTCATTGTTCTACTTCAGGAAGTCTTATTTGCGAAGAATCATAGATTGCACTAGACTTTCTTCCTCAGGGATAGGATGGATGAAGAGAAGGCTCCCCAACTGCTGCATTCATTGCACTGAGTTCCTGTTGCCCTTTCCAGGACCTGCCTGAAAAGGGATCTGTGTGGCCCGGAGAAGGCACTGAACAGCTCAGGGTCTCTGTTTTCATCTGTCTCTTGGCTCCAAGAAATGCTTATTAAATAATGAGGCACTATACTTGGGGTTCACCACCTAATCTCTGCTAAAAGGAAGTATGGGGTTATTAATCCCCCAGTCATGCTAAAGTGATTAGTAATTAAAAAGGCAGCTTAAGGTAGTGTCTAGGGACATTCTTCCATAAAAATATTGATTTTGCCTGGGGAATGGTCCCTACCACACAAGTAAAATTTTTCTCAGGGCTCTGTAGGAAAGCCAGAAATATTCAAAGATTAAATTTATCCCAACAGAAGCCCCTCTAAGGAAAAACATGCAACATAGTGAGGTGATTATAAGCATGAATTTAGGAGCCAAGCAGCCTGGATTCAAAGCTGTCTGCTGCTTGGTAGTCATGTGAACGTGGGCAAGTCTTATAACCTTGCTGGGCCGAGTATGTATAAATTGTTATGTGTTGTTTAAAAAATAAATATAGTTTGTTGATCCTTGT
The DNA here is from genome assembly GCF_000147115.1 of Myotis lucifugus. NCBI lineage: Eukaryota > Metazoa > Chordata > Mammalia > Chiroptera > Vespertilionidae > Myotis > Myotis lucifugus. Next base: position 1,830,389 of record NW_005871159.1, read on the forward strand.
GCTTATCCCACTTCTCCTCATAGGAATATGTTTGCTTTTTTGTTTTGTTTTTAACTTTAAATGGAACCTACATCCCCATCTACCTTTCAAGTCTTTAGTGAAATCAGTGGATCTCAACCTTCCTAATGCCGCGACCCTTTAATACAGTTCCTCATGTTGTGGTGACCCCCAACCATAAAATTATTTTTGTTGCTAATTCATAACTGTAATTTTGCTACTGTTATGAATCATAATGTAAATATCTGATATGCAGGTATTTTCAGGGGTCGCAACGCACAGGTTGAGAACCGCTGATAGATCCTGTGTTAAAAGGGATATAGGAATTTTCTTCATCTAATTTTACAGTCTCTCAGCCTGTCTCCAATATGGGAAGTCCTAGAGAGGTTTCCTTAAGCTTCCTGATGGGAAAAAAGAAATCTGTATCTCTGTCTATCTACAGAGACGTTGCATTTTTGGAAGGCAGCTATGCTCACCACTATACCACCAATGCCGCACTATTTTTGAAACCAAATGCCATTTACTTAAGTTTGGAACCCATTCCTTGTTTTCTCATGGACTATTCTGGATATTTTAAAGCTAATCATGATAACCAGCTTTTCTAGGTTATTAATACCCTTTTACTTGTTTGTTGCCTTCTTCACAATTTTCTACTTCCAGGTCTATTTATAAAATGTCTCATATGTAGATTAAAATGCCCCTTTTCATGTATTAGAAGGATGTATGTCACTCACTGTTCTCTGAAGGAAAATTTGCTCCTGATAATTTTTGTCTAATAATTTATAGTTTCTGGGTGGACAGAGTAGAGATGCAAGGATAGACCTGGGTGAGAAAAATGGAGAAAGCATTCATTCCTATATGGTTACAGTAACTTCTAGTTCTGCAAACATGTAAATGTTTAACAGCATATCAATGCCTTACAAGGCATATAGTTACTCTCCCCAGAGCAAATAAATCCCATTCCTTTTCCTGATTTACTCAATCTCCTTGCTTTCCGGTGGGTTGTAACTCATACCAAACAGATGAATGTCTGTCCAGTTTTTGTTGCTGCCATTCTCAACTTATGTTCAGTTTTCAGCAGCACCATGGTTTGGGAGGTATGGTGATCTTCTCTGCCTGAGACTTCTGTAAGTGAAATCACAATGTTGTGTGTGACAAGTTGCAAATAGGTTTCTATTTTGCTTGTTGGTTGCTTTGTTCAAGGCATTTTCTTTTATTGTATTATTGGCCTAAAAACGTGAGGTTTCAACCAGATGATTCTTCCCAGAAACACCCTTCTGTGTAACTTAAAAATGAATTCTTTAAAATTATAAAACTTTAAATCTTGATGAAACTTATATATCTCTATCTCTATCTCTATCTCTATCTCTATCTCTATCTCTATCTCTATCTCTATCTCTATCATCTCTATCTCTCTCTCTCTCTCTCTCTATCTCTATCTCTAGCTATATCTAATCTCTCTCTATATATAACAGTCAGACACATGGCTGGAGGAAGAATCCATAAAGTATGTTTTATTTTTCAACTCAAATGAGAAGGACTAAATTTTCAAGCATGAAATTGCCATCTGTGCTTCCCCTCCCCACCCCCCACATTTTAAATACTTTTTTAGTAGACCAGGTGAAACCAGAAATTTGTTTGAGAAAGAATGATGCATGAATACATACAACAGAATATATGTATTCATGAAGCTACCGGGGCAACAACTTGTCACTATAAAAATATGAATGAGATACATTTTTTTTTTTCCCTAACCCTTTGCTCCTCTGGACTCTAGCTTTCCCTTTTCAGTTTTTCTGGAACAATTTGTGCAGAATTGGTATTATTTCTTTCTTAAGTGTCTTGTAGAATTAACCAGTTCAGGAGTTTTCTTTGTGTTAAGGTTTTTAACTAAAAATTCAATTTAATAGATAAAATATTATTGAGATTGCTTACTTCTTAAGTGTACTTTGATCATTTGTATCTTTTAAGAAATCTATTATTTTCTTCCAAGTGGTCAAATTTATTGGCATAAAGTTATTCATAATATTTCATTTTTATTTTAATATCTGTGAAATATGCCTCCTCTCTCTCTCTCTCTCTCTTTCTCATCTCTCTCTCTCTTTTGGTTAAGCCTCACCTGAGGATATTTTTCCATTGATTTTTAGAGAGAGTGGAAGGGAGGGGGAGAGACATAGAGAGTGAAAAATTTATGTGAGAGAGACACATTAGTTGGTTACCTCCCATACATGCCCCGGCCAGGGCTGGGGATTGAGCCTGCAACCGAGGTACATGCCCTTGACCAGAATCAAACCCTTGACCCTTCAGTTCGCCAGGCCGATGCTCTAACCACTAAGCAACCGGCTATGGCTTCTTTTTCTAATATAGGCATTAGTAATATAAATTTCTCCGTAAGTACTACTTTAGTGTTATCTCATAAATTTTGGCATGCCTTTTAAATTTCATTGAGTTCAAAATGTCCCTTTTGATTTCTTCTTTGATCCATGTGTACTTAGTTTCCTTTTATTTGAGATAATTTTTTCAGATATCTCTGTTATTAATTTCTGATTGAATAGTTTTTATTTAGAGAATGGGTTTTGTATGATCTGAGTGCTTTCACATTTATTGATACTTATTTTAAGGCCTAGAATATGGTCCATCTTGGTTAATAACCTTTGTGCACTTCAAAAGAATGTATATGTATTCAGCGGTTGTTGGATGGAGTGATTTAGACCAAGTTGATTTTTAGTGTTGTTTAAATCTTCTGTATCCTTGCTGATTTCTAACTAATTGTTCTGCCATTTATTGAGAGAGGGTTAAAGTCCCTGACTATAATTGGGGGCTTGCCTATTTTTCCTTTTAGTTTTTTTCTTCATTTATTTTTAACTTTGACATTAGATTCAGATTGTTATGTCTTTTTGATGAACAGGCCCCTTAGTCATTATGAAAAGATCATCTTTATTGCCAGTAATATTCTCTGCTATGAAACTTTCTTTGTCAGACATAGCCATTGTTTCCAAATCTTAGCTATTGTAAATTGTGCTGCTTTGAACATAGGGGTGCATATATCCTTTCTGATTGGTGTTTCTGTTTTCTTGGGATATATTCCTAGAAGTGGGATTACTGGGTCAAATGGAAGTTCCATTTTTAGTTTTTTGAGGAAACTTCATACTGTTTTCCACAATGCCTGCACCAGTCTGCATTCCCAGCAGCAGTGAAGGAGGGTTCCTTTTTCTCCGCATCCTCTCCAGCATTTGTCGTTTGTTGATTTGTTGATGATAGCCATTCTGACAGGTGTCAAGTGTTACCTCATTGTTGTTTTGATTTGCATCTCTCGGATGATTAATGACTTTGAGCATGTTTTCATGTGTCTCTTGGCTTTCTGAATGTCCTCTTTTGAAAAGTGTCTATTTAGGTCCTTTGCCCATTTTTTGATTGGATTGTTTATCTTCTTTTTGTTAAGTTGTATGAGTTTACTGTACATTTTGGAGATTAAACCCTTATCGGAGATAACATTGGCAAATATCTTCTCCCATGCAGTGGGCGTTGTTTTGTTGATGATTTCTTTTGCTGTGCAGAATGGATCAATTTTGGCTGATTTATTTTTCTTCTCATTATGAGTCTTATTTTCCTGCTTCTGTCTAATTGTCTTTGCATGACAGATAGTAAAATTTACCTTGTTTATAATTGGATATTTTTATATTCCTATAAATACTCTGGAGCTTTTTTTGGGGGGGGTGCAGCTAAATTACTTGAAAATATATTGTTCTTTCAGGTCTTGCTTTAAATATTTAGAGGGTAGGAGTGGAGTAGTGCTCACTCAAGGGTTAATTATTCTCTGCTGTTGAGGCAAGACACTACTGTGTACTCTACCTAATGCCCTTTGAATGTTGAGATTTGCTGGGAACTACACCTGAGTCTGGGTAGGTCTTGGGCAATGTTGCTTCTTACTATTTTCTGTGGTTATTTCCCTGTAGTTTCCTCAGATGCATGTACTTATTAGTACTCAGCTGAATACTGAAGGGGTTTTTCTGTAGATATCCATGGTTCTCTCTGTGTGTAGCTCTCTCCTCTTTAGGACTCTGTTCTATGAATTCTAGCTGCCTTGGTCTCCCCAGACTCTCAGCTTTGGGTTAAACCTCCCGCACTGGAGCTGGGAAACTCCCTCATGCAGTAAGCTGTGGAGTTTGTAGGCCTCACTGTATTTCCTGCTTTGCAGGGATCACTGTTCATCATTGCTTGATGCCCAGTGTTTTGAAACCCTTGCTTTATACATGTTGAAAACCTTATTTGATCTATTTTGATCGTTTCAGGCAGGAGAGTGAATCTTTTATCTCCATAGAGGCTGTAAATGGAAGTCTAGGCGTACTTGTTTTGCAATCCTGGTCTAGTCATTTAGATATGTTTCTTAAGCTCTTTGAACTTAAAAAAAATCAGCACAGTTAGGAAAATAGAGCTCTTTTAATAGAAATGAATGAGATAACATTTAAGTTGTTCCCAGCATGGTGGTGGGCATATAGTGTATTTTAATGTATTGCTCTTTCTTCTTCCTTCTCACTCCCCTTTGCTCTTGATAGTTTAATAAATATTTATTGAATTGTATTAAAAATAACAACTCTGTGACTCCCCATTCAATTCATGCTGTTCTTAAATATGAGAATTAGAGGATGACCACATTGCTGAAAACTGCTCAAGTATCTCCCTTTTTTTTCCTTTTAAAGTATTAAGGGGTAAATGAATCATCTGGATCTATTGATAAGATTCATCTAATTTTTTTGGAAATTGTTACATCTTACTCTGCTAATGTGAAGAGGAGAGAAATACAAATGGGGCTCATTGAACAGTGGGGTTTTTGATCTCTAACATCTGCCTTCCTGGTCTCCTGTGCTAAATGGCAGTTTGCAAGAGTTTTGGTATTATTTAATTACACATGGCTTGAATAAAATGTAGCAGGATCACAATTACCCAGAAATCTCAGGTTCTGTTAATCTATAAGCTCTCACTTTATTCACACACTACATTTATCTTTGAGGAGAGACATGTAGAAAAAATGATAGTATTTTAACACATTACTTGCATCTACCATATGGTGCTGGCTCTAAACACATATATTTATTTAATTTCTAAATGTTACAACATTTCATGAATTCTTTACTTAGCTTTGTGGCACAGGGAAACTAGTACATATGGCTAAAATTTGAGTTTTAGCCATAGACTAATGAAATTGTTCCGAGGTGGTTGTAACAGCCATTGTATTTTTTTCTGAGCAGGATGAATAGTCAATTTTAGAAAGAATAATTGAATTCGTTATCTTCACTTCCTCCAATTCACCCTGCATAACTCTATCTAATTAATCTTCCGTAATCATTGCTTTCATATTGTTATTCCCCTTCTCAAAAAACATTTAGGAGATCTGAGTTCTTATTGGCTTACAAGGGAACTCTTTGCCTTTCTTTTAAGTCTGTGCACATTTAGGCCCCATTTTTCATGTAAAACCTGCTTTCTCCTACTCCCTTGTGTGAAGCCTCCAAATAGGTGAGAACTTCCTTAGTTCCTCTAATCTGCCCCACTCCTTCCTTTCTTGTTGTCTTCTCATATGTTTGTTTTCTACCCCACCCCACCAATTTATTTCTCCCCTTTTTTTTTCTCAGCTAGATCACCTTTACCTCCTACATTTAACCTTCCATGAATCCCACCCTCACTGATACCCATTTTTCTGGATTCATTGAAGAATGTGTAACTTGTTGATCGCCTGGTTCTCTGACACAGCAAATTGTTCATTTAGTTAATTCCCAAATATGAATCAACATTGAAACAGTCATATATATTTTTTTAAAATATATTTCTTTATTGATTTCAGAGAGGAAGGGAGAAGGAGAGAGAGATAGAAACATCAATGATGAGAGAGAATCATTAATTGGCTGCCTACTGCACACCCCCTACTGGGGAACGAGCCCACAACCCAGGCATGTGCCCTCGGCCGGAATCGAACCTGGAACCCTTCAGTCCGCAGGCTGACACTCTATCCACTGAGCCAAGCCAGCTAGGGCAAGTCATATATTTTTAAATGTATTTTTATTGTTCAAAGTATTACATATGTCCCCCTTCCCCTCCCCCCCCCCCTTAGACTCCCTCAATCCTGCCCTTGCCCCTAGGCCTACCTACTATTATGTGTCCGTGGGCTAATCATTTGAACTCAGCCTAAAGTTAGGTCTGTACACAGAAATTGAATGGGGAGTTAACCGGCAGTAAACCAGGCAAACCCCAACTTTTCCTTTAATAATCTCACTTTCCTTTATAGTGATTATTTACCTGTCTGCAGGATTCCTATTTTCCTGTATCGGTGTAGTGCTGCATCTCAAACCACTTGACTAGAACCAATCATTTGGGTTTTTACATCAAGTCAGGCAAATATGTAGAGAATTTGGCCTGCAGAGCCATAGTCGATTCTTTCAGCCTCCTGACTGAACTTGATTCATTCTTACCCAACAGTCCACAGTTTTCAATTGACTTCTGGTCTGTGTTGACTCTGCCTAGTCATTTCCATGATTAATTGCTTTGTATGAAATATATGCATATGAATAAAAGCATATCATATCCATATCTATATATATAAAAGCCTAAGCGACTGTTATGACTGAATGACCGGAATGACCAGTCGACCAGTCGCTATGAAGCACGCACTGATCACCAGGAGGCAGA
>NW_005871159.1:1837166-2104666 GCF_000147115.1 Myotis lucifugus
CCACACAAAAGATAGAACATCATTATTATCCTTTCACTTGGCTTAGAGCAACATAAGGTTGATTTGCTTTTAGTCTTTAAGTGAATGCTGGTGAGCTTAGGTTTATATGACCGAAGGTAGGACTTATTGAAGTGATAATCAATGGTATGAATCCCAGTTTATTGAGATTGGCACACACATGTATGGGTGAGAAGTTCTATTTAATTCATGGATTGTTATCTTTTTCTCCCACAGATAGAAGAGAAATAAAGTTCTTGAACTGAGCGGGAAACAAAGGCCCACATTTAGCCAATCAAAGGACTGTGACTAGGAACAGAGTTGATTTGATCTAATGGTCTGGAGAGGCAGCCTAATTATTGTCTTGAGTCTTCACCTGATTTTATTGTAAAAGCTACATCATGGTTTATTACTTTTTAAAAAAGTTATTTTATACACTGGTTTATGGCTTTTGTTCTAGGAAAATATAAAAAAGAGGATCCTTTATTTATTTACTAGAGGTGCAGTGCTTGAATTTATGCACGGGTGGGATCCCTCGGCCTGGCCAGTGATCGGGTCTGATGGGGGAGGGGCAGCCAGCTAGTGGGAGGGACTGTGAGAGGTTGGCCAGTGGGGGAGGGATCGTGGTAGGTTGGCCAGTGTGGGAGGTTAGCTGTGGGAGTGCACTGAACACCAGGGTCTGCTCCTGCATTGAGCATCTGCCCCCCTGGTGGTCAGTGTGTGTCATAGCAACCGGTCGACCGGTCATTCGGTTGCTTAGGCTTTTATATATATAGATTTTAGAATAATTAGTTGGATGTTGTGTTTAATATTAGCATTACCATTGAGAACTATTACTTTCTAGTTTTTGTTCAGTTTTCATTGCTAGAAATAAATATAGAATGGTATTCACCATTGATGGAAATGAGAAACTGTGATGGTTAATGTCTTTAGCACAGTAACTATTCCTAATATGATGATCTAGTTGAATTCACTGGAATAGACACGTCTGACTGTACCTGTGTCTATACTATGGCAGCATGCACACCGTTTGCTAAAAAGAACTATAATAGCACATCTCACCTGAGTTTGAGTTTTCTTATAAACCATAAAATATATTATTAAGGGAAGGAACTAGTTGATTTTTATGAAATTCATCTGATCAATTGGATCTGGGTTCAGAGGATGCAGATGGGCCCTTGGGTTACAACACACTTGTCTTCTCTCTCTCTCTTATAGTCAATTTTTCTGTTTTTGTTAGTTGGGAAAAGATTGCCACCATAATATGAAGCATCGTTAGTAAATCTGAATGATGCCCAATTAGGAAGGAGCCATGAAAAGTAAAGGAGACTATTGATAAGAGAAAATCATCAAGCTTGGCAGGCAGTAGAGGAAGAGACCATAATCAGTGCATTGGGTCTATTTAATCATCATCAGAAATGGTAATTGACTTGGATTTGGCCTACTAAGTACTTGGCTTGGATCTGGAAAACATAATGCAGAACAACGACTGTTAAGTTGCTTCAAGTGCCTTAGACTATGGATTATATTTCTTCTGTGACAAAACTAAATAAAAATCTGATGTCTTTTCTCTCAGCTTACCTGGACACACATATGGATAGTCATAATATCCACTTGTGAAATTGTCTGTGCCATCTACACAGGTTGAGGAGGTGATGTGTAGTGGTGTTGTGACTGATGCTGACTTTACACCATCACTAGATTAAAATTGGTTAATGGAGACTAATGTGCTCTGATAGCCAAAGTGCCTGAAAGAAGAAAGGGAATACAGAGCGTCCTGGCAGAGTGAACAGCAAATGAACAGGTCCTGATTCCGGGAGTGAGCCTAGACGTGGAGACTATAGCAAGGCATGGCACGTACAAAGGGAGAGACTAGTAGGAGGTGAGGTCTGAGGAGTAATGTGGGAAGGATATAGGTCAGAGAGGTTGGATTGTTGTTTTTGTGGATGTGGTTGATGTAGTTGAGTATATTAACTCCGTTGGAATAATGTGGCAATTTTTGTGAATGATTGGCTACCCAGGGAGATTAAACAATAAATATCTAAAATTATTCCACCTACCAGTATTTCTATACAAGGCTATGCTGGCATGTTTAGAAGGGCACAGATAGAAAGTGGATAACAAGTCCCCTTGAGAGAAGAATGAAGCCAAGGGAGGCAGTACTCTTCATCATGATGGTTTAGTACAGTGATGGCAAACCTTTTGAGCTCGGCGTGTCAGCATTTTGAAAACCCTAACTTAACTCTGGTGCCGTGTCACATATAGAAATTTTTTGATATTTGCAACGATAGCAAAACAAAGACATATTTTTGATATTTATTTTATATATTTAAATGCCATTTAAGAAAGAAAAACCAACCAAAAAATGAGTTCGCGTGTCACCTCTGACACGTGTGTCCTAGGTTCGCTATCACTGGTTTAGTAGATAGTGTTTTACCTTGTCTTCAAACGACTGTTACTGGTACTTGCACAGAACAGCTGCTTGTGAATTTGCTTGTATAAAAATGATCAAGAAGGCTTTGCTTTTAAATTGTTTTCTTTTTTTTTTTGCATTTTTGAGACATCTAATATTATATTTTCAGCTGAAGAAATAAATAGGCCATACAATTTTGAAGCAATAGATAGGCCATATAATTTTGGGTGATAATCTCAAAATAAATTGAGAACAGTTTTGGAGCAAGGAATTATATTTTTGGTGATAACAATATATAGATAGCTAGATAGCTAGATGGATGGGTGGGTAGATAGATAGATGATGGATGGATGGATGGATGGATGGATGGGTAGGTAAGTGGATAAGAAGATGAAAGGAAGAAAGAAAGGAAGGAAGGAAGGAAGGAAGGAAGGAAGGAAGGAAGGAAGGAAGGAAGGAAGGAAGGAAGGAAAGGTAGATGAGTCCTGCTTGCTTTATGTCAATTTAAATGTCATCACAATGCCTGGATGTTTTAATTGACTCACCAAAATCTTGTCCTTGGACAGCATTACATTCAGCAAACAGGTAGCATTTTGACATTCCTAAAGTAACCAAAAGACTGCTCTCTGCCTGCATTTCTCATTCACCAAAGTGAATTTTCTCTCCTGTGTTCCCATTATCATCTTGATATGATTCATGATAGTCTCTTAGATTGCTTCAAGGGATGTGGATAATTTAATGGGCTCTTCTTTTTAAAACTTCTTTTCTACTTCAGCGGGTTTTTTTTTTTTTGTGTGTGTGTGTGTGTGTGTTTTGTTTTGTTTTGTTTTGTTTTTTGTTTTTTTTTTTAAATGGGATTACTGTCTGTGGAGTCCATAGAGGGGCTTCAATTGTTCTCTTTACCCCTTGATATTGTATGCATGTACTTATGGGTATGTTTACATGTATATTATTTTCTGAGGAGAGAATTCTAACCCTCATCAGATTCTCAAAGAGACCTGTGATCTGAAAAATGTTGATATCACTTGTTTAATAGAAAACATTCTACTGGGTGTTAGGTGGCAATAAGATACAACATGAGGTTTCCATATAGGGAAAGACATGATTGGGCATTGAGTATGTTCATATCAGTTAACAGGCTTGAGACTTTCTATACCAACCACATCACAAGGGAAATAATCCAAATAGGGAGCATGTCAAAGGAAAAAGAAGATGAGGTTTCCAGGGGCTGATAAAGTTACTTATGGATCCAATCTTGGGCAAAGATGGATGGAAGGAGGTAAATTTGAGCTACCCACTGTCATTCAGCACTCTCCCAACGTGGAAGTATGTACTGTTTTGGAGGTCATTGTGTAAGTGCTCAAACATTCCCTTTAGGAACCCAACCTTGACTGGGTCACAGAAACAGCACATGGAGGAAGCAGGGCAGCAGTGGTTTCTGTTGGGGAGCGTTATAGGACAGGAGCAGCTTCGTTAGAAGGAAAAGAGGCTCCTTTATGTCAGAAACTTATGTTTATTTTTAGTTTCATGTGCCATTTTGGTGAGTTCCTGGTGGACATCAGAAATAAATGTGGTTACGGTGAGTTAGAAAGAAGTCTGAGACTACCATTGTCAGAATCTCCAGGGAAACAGTACAAGAGAAGAAAATGTCACTGATGGCAGAACAAGAGAAAATGGGTATTTCACTGCCACCTTTAGTTGAGAAGCTTAGAAACTAGGAGGGGGCTTGGACTGGACGTGTTGTAGAATACTGACGAATATGGATTCCCTTAGTACAGGGTGGGTAACCCCTGGCACGCGTGCCAAACATGGCATGCCAGTAACTTTTGCTGTCACGCAAAGCCCTCTCTTATAATCTTCCATTTACAATTTTTTTTCTTAATATTGACTTTTTTATTTTTCAGATAAATTCAGTGTAGGTGCATCTTAGATAAATAAATAATTTTACATAACATGTATACATTAAAAAATAAATGTATTTTTCATCATATACTGTGTTTTTGTCACTCGAATGAATTTTATTATTTCTTCAAGGTTCTTCACATACGTACACCTTAAGAGATATCAAGTAGGCATAATATGTTCTCAAAAAATTAGGGTTGGCATGCAGAAGAATTTTGAGTCAGAGATTTTGCTGGTTTTGGCACGCACTCGCAAAAAGGTGCCCACCCCTGCCTTAATAGGTTAGAAAAATTACGGCAATGTACAGCACATGTTACACAAAAGCTGCCCAGATGTAGGTGCTATGGTAAGAAAACAATAATAGTTGGTCTAAACTATAAGCTATAATGAAAATATATATGACCAGTTTGCAAAGATTATGTCAAAGCAGTAATAAGGGTGGTGAGCAATGGTGACAAAGAAATAATTTACTTTCATAAAAACTTACTGGGGTGATATAAATGCTGAAGACTATAGATTCTTAAAGGATCAAATGATAACTGAAAGGAAAAAGAAGCTAAGAATAAAAGGAGGACATATAGAGAAAAGTTTAGTTAAATGTTTTTAATTCAATTAAACAAATATGTTATAGGCACCAAGGTGGATGTAAGGATGAATATACTCTGTATCTTCAAAGAGCTTCCCTATATTACACGGTTAAGAGCTAACATTGCAGTAGGATAGGGTACACTATGCTGTATAGGAACAGCATGTACAGAGCACTTTGCTTGGGGCTACAGATGCAGAGATGCATCCTTATCTTAAGGAGCTTACTTATACCAGCGAGGGAAGTGAAGATATGCATACAACTAACCATCACATAGCAAGAATATAGTAACTGCCACTAGAGATAATGGTGTCTGTGTTCAGAGAAGGCGGGCTCCTATCTGACCAAGGAAAATAAGAACAGGCTTCAGAGAGAAGGTGGCATTTACAGGGGCTTTGAAGGATGTATAGAAGTTTATCGGGCTAGTAGATAGGTTCAAAAGAAAAAGATGCATAAATGTTATAGGAATTATTGTGGTTTGGTTAGAAAATATTTGGATACATGAATAAGCTTTGAATTAAAAGTAATCAGTGGCATCTTCTTCTGTGGTCTTTTACAGAAAACTATATTTAGTTACCCTTTTTGAGGCATAGAAAAGACTGAGATAATCCTTGGATGTCTTCTGACTCTATAATCTAGTGATTCTCTTAAGCCTGTACCCGAGAAAAGTATACACCATTTATTTTAAATAAAACATATAACCATACCTAAAAGGACTTGAAAAAGTCATATAAATGCCTCTGTCAGAGCTAATAATAATCATTACCACATTTTACTAATTTTTCCAAGAACCTTATGATTTGTAGATTATAATTCTTACTTTTCAGGTAAAGAATTGCTCAGAGAAGTTGAGCCATTGTCCCAATTTCACACAGCTATTAGGTGACAGAACTCGGACTCCAAATCCTATTCTACTAACTCCAAAGATTGTTTTCTTAACCACTACTCAGTACCATCTTATTACCTTTGTACAGGAAACATAGAATAGAATCAAAGTGGTTGTATCAGAGTTCCTATTTGCCAACAACAAAGTCCACTCTAGCTAATGGAAGTAGAGGATTAATTTGTTAAAGGCCATAGGCCAGCTCACTGAATCTCAGGAGGGCCAGTAAGTCCATCTTGAAGACTATGGATAATCTTGAAGATTATCCATTCCCACTGCTGCACTGACTTAGTAGAGACGCCACCACTGTCGCCTTTGCACAGGGCTTTGCACGGGTGCTGCTGACAGTGGTATGGAGTGTCATACCTGTGACCAGGGCCACTGCTGCTCCTCAATGCTGGATTTCTCCAAGATTCTCTTGGTAGAATAAATTCCACATGGAATCTCCTTCCTCATTTCACCTTCTTGAAGTTGTGTGTGGGTGTGTCTAATTGGCAGACTTCAAGTCATGTTATAACAAATTACAAAGTAATCCAGGAAACAAATGTCTAGCTTCCAACTTGTGGGGAGGAGAGACTCATAAATTAAGAAATTCCCCTTATAATAGGAAATATTTTCAAAATATTCTAGAGAACTAGAAATCAGTTTCCACTGAAGGTTTATTTTGTATAAGATTCTAGCATTTATCTAAATGGTCTTTATCTGTCTGGGATTTCCATCAGCTCCTTACTTCCTTGTATTCAGAAGGTGACCTTACCAGCATCTCAATTCTAACACCATGCCAGCAATGACCCAGGCAGTAAAAAATATATCACCAAATTAATTTAGTGGAAACACTAAAACATTCATGGTCTTAAAATTTTAACAGAAGCCTGTGTTTTCTCCATTAAAAAATTAATCGGGTAGGATGTCTTTAATCAAAAGACAAGTCAACTGGGTCACACAAAAGACCAAATAATGGCATTGTAACTTTACAAATTCTCTGACTTTTGGCTGCTTTTTATAAGCCTGAAAAAAATATCAAAAGCAGTAAAAACTTATATTATTTCTGTCAGTAGTCCTTTTCATAAAATGTAGTGAAAACAATCTCTTTAAGAAGGAAGCAACATACTGAGCAGCAAGCCTCAGTCACAGGAAGTTCATTTTTTCTTTGGCTTACAGCCCAATGCCATCAGAACTAATTAAAAACAGAGCCACGCTGGTATGGGGTTCAGTGTTTGGATTTTACAATAACAGAGTCGCAAAGCAGGGGGATGTCTAATGAGAATAGTTTCTGAGTTTGTTTTGTAGCATTGGGCAACTATGTCAATTACTGGAACTGCAGCTCAGGGCCAGCACCCATGCTGGGATGTGAGAGAGTCTTATTGCCGTACAGATTGAGCTTCCACTTTGATACATGTGATATGCATGTCACTTGTATACTGGTGCCACTCCTTGGCTGCAGACTGTATCAGAGGAGGCTGATGCCACCTTGCTCCTCTTGTTTGAGGCCAGGTCAAATGTTACCAGGCCCAGATTTCATCTGCATCATTAGCTATGCTCCATTTGTTTTAAAAAATGAAGCATGTTTTCTGGTTGGGAAATTATTGGAAATGAAAGCTCTGACTTAGCACAGCCATATGTATGAGCTGCTGGAGAATTAAGTGTGATGAGAGAGGGGGCAGAGAAAGATATACATACCACAGTGAAGAGAGAAAGAAGAACAAATATCCCCCTTGCTTTACTTTATGAATACTAGTAATAAGAGCAGGATTCTTTTTGTTTCTTTTCATTTTTTTCTTCTTTTTCTTAAAGAATACCCCCTGCAAAAGAACCTTTATTTGTGTATTTGGTGATCATGGTGCATGGTCTTCTGATCATTTATGAAACTGACTTGCAAGAAAGAGGTAGAGTAATTGAAGAAGCTGGTAGTTTTAGATAAGGATTCATCAGTAGAGTACTTGCAACTCTGTGCATAGTCTCTTCAGATTTACAACTTAATCGTGTGCAAGTGATTTTTTTTCTCCTCTATACAAAACATGATTGAAGAACATTCCAGTACCAAATGTAAATACCACTGAATATATTAAAATATATATTCAGAGCTCACCAAATTTAGGATCCATTTTTTTGGTGGTTTAATACATTTAATGACAGTCGTGTTTATTTGTATTGTTTCATTTATATTCCTGTTTCATATTTTAGGAATATATGCAGAGAAAACATAGTTCCAGTAGATGAATTCAAATAAATATGAAGATTTATGAATTAACTTATGTGATCAAGCAATTGGTCATTTCAATTATTAATAGCTCACACATCATATACCCAGTTATAGATGATCTTCCTTTATGCTTTTAAAGTTGAGAGCAGACAAGTATATGACAGATGAATATGAATGGGGGCAAGATTCCCAGAAGGTTGACATAAAAATTTCTGGTCCAGCAATGTTTATATAAATAAATCTGTAACATTTAATGATCTATATATTATGTTTTTGTTTTACTTTATTTTTATTGTTGACACTATTACAGATGTCCTCATTTTCCTTTCCTTTGCCCACCTCTACCCAGTCGCTGCCACCGCCCCTTCTCTCTGGCCATCATCACACTTTTGTCTGTGTCTGTGGGTTATGCATACATGTTCTTTGGCTAATCCCTTCACCTTCTTTCATCCACTCCCCATTCCCATCTCCCTTCTGACAGCTGTCAGTCTGTTCCATTATCTATGCCTCTGTTTCTGTTTTGTCTATCAATTTATTTTGTTCATTAGATTCTACATATAAGAAAGATATAGTATTTATCTTTCTCTGACTGGCTTATTTCACTTAACATAATAATCTCCAGGTTCATCCATGTTTTCAAAAAGGTAAGATTTTGTTTTTGTTTGTTTGTTTTATAGCTCAGCAGTATTCCATTGTGTATAAATGTACCATAGCTCTTATTATTTTTTATCTACTCATCTCCTGATGGGCTCTTGGGCTGTTTACAGATCTTGGCTATTATAAATAACTCTGCTATGAACATAGGGGTATATATATATTTTTAAATTGGTGTTTTAGGATTCTTAGGATATTCCCAGAAGTGGGATCACTGGGTCAAATGGTAGTTCCATTTTTAATTTTTAAAAAAATATATTTTATTGATTTCTTACAGAGAGGAAGGGAGAGGAGTAGAGAGTTAGAAACATCGATGAGAGAGAAATATCGACCAGCTGCCTCCTGCACCCTCCCTACTGGGGATGTGCCTGCAACCAAGGTACATGCCCTTGACCGGAATCGAACCTGGGACCCTTGAGTCCGCAGGCCAATGCTCTGTCCATTGAGCCAAACCGGTTAGGGCCCATTTTTAATTTTTTAAGGAAACTCCATATTGTTTTCCACATTGGCATTCCCACCAACAATGCACTAGGGTTCCCTTTTCTCCACAGCCTCGCCAGCACTTGCTGTTTGTTGGTTTATTGATGGTAGCTGTTCTGGCAGGTGTGGGGATATCTCATTGTGGTTTTAATTTTCATCTCTCTGATGATTAGTAATGTTGAACATTTCTTCATATGTCTATTGGCCATCTGTATGTCCTCTTTGGAGAAGTGTCTATTCAGGTTCTTTGCCTATTTTTAATTGGATTATTTGTCTTTCTGGTGTTGAGTTGTATAAGTTCTTTATGTATTTTGGAAATTAACCCTTTATCAGCTGAATCATTGGTGAATATATTCTCCCATACAGTGGGTTCCCTTTTCATTTTGTTGATGGTTTCTTCTGTGGTGCAGAAGCTTTTTAGTTTGATGTAGTCCCTTTTGTTTATTTTTTCATTTTTTCCCCTTTCCCTAGGAGACATAAATATTTCTAATAGAGATGTCTGAGATTTTACTATCTTTTCTTCCTGGATTTGTATGGTTTCGTGGCTTACATTTAACTCTTTTATCCATTTTGAATTTATTATTGTATAAGGTATAAGTTGGTGCTCTAGTTTCACTATTTTGCGAGTACCTGTCCAATTCTACCAACACCACCTATTGAAGAGTCTGCTTTACTCCATTTTATGCTCTTATCTCCTTTGTCAAATAGTAATTGACCATAAAGGCATGAGTTGATTTCTGGGCTCTCTGTTCTGTTCCATTGATCTATATGCCTGTTCCTATGCTGGTAGTAGGCTGTTTTGATTACAATGGCCATGTTTAATAGTTTGATATCAGGTACCATGTTTCTTCCAACTTTCTGTTTCTTTCTCAAGATTTCTGTGGCTATTTGGGGTCTTTTGTGGTTCTATAATAATTTTTAGAATATTTGTTCTATTTCTGTGAAATATGCCATTGGTATCTTGTTAGGAATTGTGTTGAATCTATAGATCGCTTTGGGTAGTATGGGCATTTTAATGTTAATTCTTCCAATCCATGAACATGGTATATGCACTCCATGGTATATGCAGTTTCTTTCCTTACTGTCCTATAATTTTCTGAGTATAGGTCAGTGATGGCGAACCTATGACACTCGTGTCAGAGGTGACATGCGAACTCATTTTTTTGGTTGATTTTTCTTTGTTAAATGGCATTTAAATATATAAAATAAATATCAAAAATATAAATCTTTGTTTTACTATGGTTGCAAATATCAAAAAATTTCTATATGTGACACGGCACCAGAGTTAAGTTAGGGTTTTTCAAAATGCTGACACGCCGAGCTCAAAAGGTTCGCCATCAGTATAGGTCTTTACCTCCTTGGTTAAATTTATTCCTAGGTACCTTATTTTTGTTGTTGTTGCAGTGGTAAATGGGATTGTTTTCTTAGTTTCCCTTTCTGATAGTTCATTATTGGTATATATAAATGCCAGTGATTTCTGAATATTATGTCCTGCTACTTTACTGAATTCAGTTATAATTCTAGTAGTTTTTTTTGTGTGGATTATTTAGAGTTCTCTATAGACAGTATCATCTCATTTTCACATATGCTTGTTTGCCTGTTGAAATCATATGTATGTGGTCTAACAGTTGGGATCCTGAAGGCAGATGGTTGGTCCACGTGTATCATGTGAAAGGAGCCCTGAAGTCTTTATCTGTTGGCACATGGAGACTCCTGCACCCACTTAAGCAGATGCTCAGCTTCCCTTGTCCATGTGGACAGGATTAGTGACTCCCATCCTCTTTTTTTGGACATTAGTGTTTTTTCCAATTCCAAAATATTTCACAAGTGCTCTGATAGGTAGTCTCTAAAATACATCTTTGAAAAATTATGCAAGAATTTCTGTGCTATGACCTCCTAGGATGAGCACTGCCATGCGAAGGTGTGCACTGTGGAACTTTGATGGGTCCTGCACACTGTTCTCCCAGAGGAGGGGCCTTTCCCCCTTCTCTTCAGGGGATTTGCTGGGGCTTCTGCTGCCTCACTTTGTCCCCAGGGCAGGTTGCCACCAGACCTGCCAGTCTGGCAGTGACAGTGCTCTCTCCCCAGGGTTTATAGTGTGTAGACCCATTGGGGAGATCAGGCATCTCTGACATGTAGTAGCATGTGCATTGCCTCTTGTTGGAAGTGCATATGTTTGCCCCTTGACCCTTTAGAAAACACCAACTTTCAAGACTTTTCTGCACTACAGGGAGATTACACCTTTCTCTGGCCTTGGGTTGTGGGGAATGCTTTGCAGCTTGTGTTTTGTCTTTCCAGATTTCTGCATTTTTCTTGTTGGTTTTTTTTTTTTGGCGGGGGAGGGGGGTATAGGAAGATCCAGCTGTTGCCTGACTGGCTTCTGGTCCTGGGGTCACACTTAACATAGGGGTATCTGCCTCAAGATGATACACACATTCACTAAAAAGTGCTTCTCTCTCTCTCTCTCTCTCTCTCTCTCTCTCTCTCTCTCTCTCTCTCTCCCTTCTCTCTCCATCAGATCTCTAATCCATCTGGGATTTCCCTTTCAAATAGAAAAAATGCTATTTCAGATAAAAACAAATAAAAATATGTGAGCAGACACAAAAAGGCACCTATTGTAAGATTCTATTTATAGGAAATTTACAGAATAGGTAAAGGAGCAGAGACAGAAAGCAGATCAGGGTTGCCAGGGACAGAGTGGGAAGTGAGTACTTTGGGTGCAGGTTTTCTTTTGGGTTGATGGAACATTCTGCAATTAGATAGTGGGGATGCTTGCACAGCACTGTGAATGTCCTGCATGTTCAGGAATGGCACAATTTAAAAGATAAAAAAATAACTTTTATTTATTACTTAAAGTAAATCATGCCATGGAGAAATGAAGAATAAAAGAAGAACAGAGAAAAAGAAAAAGACCCCAAAATACCCCAAATAATTAAAAAACAAACAAACAACTAAATCACACCATGGAGAAAAGAAAAACATAAGAATGAAAGAAACTAAAAGGAAAAAGTCAATGAGGGTAGGTGGGGGTGAAACAAGTTTTTCTGATGGGAGAGGGCAAGCAGTCTCAGTCAGTGGCTCTGATGCATTTTCCAGAGGCAGCTCCTCCTCTGTGGCAGGAACTAGGGCAGGTTCAAGGGAGGGTTCTTCAACCAGGGGTGGTGGGGCCTCAGTTAGGTTAGGAGATGCTGACAGGCCGGCCCCAGCTCCAGAGCTGCAGTTGGCGGAGTTGCTGGAGGTGGTATGACCATGGGCAGTGGACATGCCTCCAGCTTTGCATCGGTCTCCTCGGGATGGACAGTAAGTGTTGAAGCAGGAGCTGCTTCTGCCTCCTGGGCTGGCACTGGAGTTGTGAGAAAAGAAGAGACCACTCACGTGCCTGCATTTCCATGTGCCCCCCTGTCCGTTACCTCCCCTCCCCCACAAAGACAGAACACAAGCCAGAGCCTTCCAGAGAAGCCACAGCCCAGAACCCACCACAGGACATCCTCCTCATCAGCAGTCCAGCAGATGGGTGGTCTGAGGCTGGCCTTTGCTCCTGGCAAACCTCTGGGGGTGTTCATGTGTGTCTGGCACTGACCCCCTCCCATAAGCTCTCATGCATCTCCACCCCCACCCCACCCCACCCCATCTCCCTTACCTTCTCACCCTTGGGCTCTGCCTACTTGGGGTCTAGGTCTTCTAGCCTGGTTTGATAAACATGCACGTGGTACTCCAGGTTGGAGTTGGAAATCCTAAGCTGCCTATGGAGCCTGGGCAGCTTTGGGGGAGGGGTCTTTTTTCCGGTCATCCATAGCCCTGGTTCTCCAGACCCCCAGGTGGCCATATTCACTTTGAGCCTGCTCTGGCCCTCAATAGTTTGGCATGCCTGCACCTCACTGGTGAAGACGGGGTAGGGGTTTTCATGGACCAGGTGCTGCCCCTCCATGACCTGGGTTGAGCTCTGCAATGACAGTGACTGGCAGCCAGTCCAGAGGCCTCAAGCCCTGCTGGCCCTAACCACTGCTGCTTCTGCCCACTGGACCTTCTGCTCCTGGATCAGGCCCAGCCTTGTGTCTGTACAGACCTCCACCTAGGGGAAATGAGATTCACCTCCAGATCTAAGGATAAACATCAGGCAGAGTGCACCACCCACACTCCATGTCCTTGACCTGGGTTGTGAATATGACTGGCCCAACAGACTTCTGATACCCTCAACCTGTTCCTGCTCGGGGAAAGCTCTCTCCACATGAAACCCCTTACACACACACACACACACACACACACACACACACACACACACACATGGATGAGACATAGGGCTGCTCAGGTGGGGTCAGAGTGGTGGCCTGGCCCAAACAAAACTGCCCAGGTCTCCCTGTGTTACCTCTGGGTCCAACTATGAAAAGGGCCACAGGCATCTTGGCTGAGTCTGGACCCAGCAGCGGCCATGATGGGACATACTGTCACCATTGCCCCTTTTGAGGCCTCAGCCTTGGGACATGGGCAGACAACAATGGGACATCCCTTTGGTGTGAATGTCTCTAGCCAACAGAGCTAGGTAGGGACTGTTACAGAATGCGGCTGCCTGGTTACCAGGATTCTGTTGGGCTCTATCATCAGGAAGTGAGGTCACTGCCTGGGTCCCCTTTCCCTAGTATATCCTCAGACAAGAGTAGTGACTTCACTTCCTGGGAAGAGCAGTGACCTCACTACACTGAGAAATGACTTTGGAAAGGCCAGCCAGTGATAACTGAGCCAGTGATAGCGGGGCCAGCCCTTTTCATGTCTCTGCCCTTCTTACCAGTCTCTATGTGGCTTCTTCTGTAAATCCTTGGTTATAAGACTCCTCTTCAGCTAGGCTTTAGTTGGTTATTCAGGGTGATTGTTCTTTAATTTAGGTGTATTTCCAGTTTGGTCCTGAGAGGTGGTGAGTGTAAGATCCACTTATTTCGCCACCATCTTGAAAGTCTCCTACATATTATTTCTTAATGTGATTAGGCATAAGCAATGAGGTATTTTAAAAGTACATGCAATTAATATTACTTTGAAAAATAGAACATAATTTTATACTTTTTATTTTCTGATTGTGTTAACTCTCTGGGCTCATCAATCAGTGTCAGTATTGGTAACACCTTCTGATATCATGTATAGTATAGTCTATCACAGAAAAACATTTCTGCTTTGAGAGAGATACATGCTAAAACTAGGTAGGCTGGGATTTCTTCAATGCTTCTCTTTCTAGCACCTTCTTCCATCCCTCAAAGAGTGTTTCATTCAATAACCCATAAAGACTTTGAAGAGTAGATTGAACTAGCTATTCTGTACCTATCCTCTCAAGCATCCGGGCTTCTAGAGAGCTCAAAGACCAAAACTCTGGACAGAAGACCATCAGCAGTCTGTTTGGAGAATGACAATAACATCAGCACCCTGGGAATATCATGTTAGAACACTTGGTGATACTCTGGCCAAGCGAAGACAGATGTATATTGAGAAAAGGCCTTAGAACTCTGGTGCCTGTTAATCTTGGACCTGAGGAAGGGACAGGGAGGAGATAGGGAACAAGGAAAAAAGATGAAGACTGAAGGAAGGTTTGGCAAACAGAGACTTCCTCAGGTTAGACTCAGATCTTGGGACTGTACCTGAGTGAGATGGGCCAGGTTCCTCCAAAAGTCTACTCTCTCCAAATAGAAAAGGACTACTACATGAATTCCTTCTTCAGAGCAAGATTTACAAGGAGTAGTGCTTGCAGTACAAATTCCACAGAAATGGAACATTGACTGACAGCCACTGCTGGTAAAGTGGACTTAGAACATCAGCAACAGGCCTGGCTGGTGTGGCTTAGTTGATCGAGCGTTGTCCCATGAACCAAGAAGTCATTGATTTGATTCTGGTCAGGACACATGCCCAGGTTGCTGGCTCAATCCCTAGTAGGAGGCATACAGGAAGCAGCTAAATGATGTTTCACTCTCTCTAAAATCAATAAAAACATATATCTCTATATCTATCTATCTATCTATCTATCTATCATCTATCTATCTATCTATCTATCTATCTATCTATCTATCTATTTTTCTATCTATATTTTAAAAAGAACATCAGCAACAGACACGAAAGGTGTTTGATTTTTTTGTTCTTTTGCTACAAAAAAAGATGAGAAACATGAAAGTATTTGGGGAATGTATGTGTGGGGGGTGGTGTTAGGCTGATTTTACAGTTTTTACTTTGTTTTCTGTTTACACTCAACTTCATGGATAAATGGAACCTATTTATGTAAGTGATTTTGTAGAGCAGCCACAGTACCTTGTATAATCCTCTTGATGCAAACACTGATTTTATGATCTATGTCCTTTAATGTTACAACCAGGGAAGGGGGAAGGATGAGAAACTATGCCTAATCTGGTATATGTTATGTGGCAGGAGCTTTCTGGTGTATCTCATTTATTCCCCAATCCCACTCCCAAAACAGGGAGTGGTAATTACATTGCACAAGTAAGGAAACTGAGGGTCAGATGTAATGAAAATTAAGGCCATATAATTTGTAAAAGACGAAGCTGAGATCTGAATAAAGTCTGCCTGACTCCAGAGGCTATGTTCTCTCCATTCTACTACCTATCATTTATATTTCTACTGCATTTCTTAGGTAGTTTGAACGTCATTACAATCCAGTGGCAGTTCAGAAGGAAGTACCTTTCAAATACCTACTACTTAGAAATTCACCACCCTGATAAAGATAAAGAGAATGTCCAGGGTCCACATGATGGTGGTTACTCTAGTGACTATTTGTGAGGTGGTTTACAATATATGTAGCAGATTCACAAACATCAATGTAGGAATCATGTAAGAGATTCATGTTAAAAATATATTGTAGATGTACATGAAGGATGCTTCTGAAATTAATTAGAAAAATAAGCATTGGGTTTGATCTCTTACTCCTCTTTATTTTTCAAGGATTTTGTTGAATTAGAGAGAATCTATTTAAAGTGGCACTTTATGGCAAATTAATACTTTATGAAAAGTATTTCATGACCTTTTTTTCCATCCAATTCTTGTAAAGATAGGTTTCTTGATGGGAAAAACTTTTTTATTTTATTTTAAACATTACTGGCCACTGAAACATTCCCAGAAATTTTGATATGTAATTATGTTTGTGTCAAAGAGTCGAACAAATGATAAATGGAATTTTGCGTTGATGCCGCCCAAATTCATCTCCTGGCAGTTCTGTGGCACCAAATATTCTTCATTTTCTGTTTAAGTACCAGACTGCAGTAATGGTGTGAGGGTCTAGTGTCTTGCTCTCTGAATGTGGCATCATTTCAGAGACGAAGGTGGGCTTCTGGCAGAAGCAGGGTTAGTGTCTCTTACTAATGACACCTCCCAATTGAGCAGCATTGTTGTCCCTGCTGCAAATTAAATGGGACTTGTGTTTTTAATATTGTCATATTCCCTTTAACCTTATTTTTTATTTATGCAGCTCTTTTATGTATACAGCTCTCATTAGATGTAAGTCATTATGGAGATGTTACAAGAAAACAAAGTTTTGTACTCAAGGAGCCTTGATCTAGTAGGGAAATTAAGGCAGATGGAAACAAGTCAGTTATAAAGAGGCCTCAACAAGTTTTGTGGGGTCCAGGAGGATATGATATTTTAGCACTTTAAGGTTCTCTAAATCAGTCATTCACTTTGGCTCTGAGCTATTGAAGAAAGCAAATATTAATAGATAAACTTGGACCCCCCCCCCAAAAAAAGTGGATTCTCTTTTTCTATAGGTTCTTTTTGGATTTTTTTTTGTAACTTGCCCATAAAATCTGCCTATAAATAACTACTGCTGGTGATAAGTGTATGTGGGGAAGGTGAATAATTGGACAACTAGCAAAGTGATGTAAGAGGCTTCCACTTCTTTGAAAAACATAGTCATTACTGTGGCTGTGACTTCTTCCATTATAGAAGTAGACAATATTGGTATATCAAAGTAATCTTTCTGTTTAATGTGAGTTTTGATTTCTTGGCCATTCTCTTATAGTATGGCCTTCTGAAATTCATTCATCGAAAATAGATCTAACGTTATGACTGTGTAGTTGACTGTGGTCCTATAATTAGAACTAGCTTTTTGTGTCCTCTAAACACAGACTTTGAGGAAGGAATCCACTAAATGAGGTTCACTGACCTTGCTATAGCCATTGTGTATGAGTTTGTCTTAGTAGCATCTAATCATATGTTAATGACCACCACAAAATTCTCTTTAATTGAAACTTTAGAAAAAAAATTTTTTAGCCCAGCTGGCATGGCTCAGTAGTTGAGCTTTAGCCTATGAACCAGGAGGTCACAGTTCGATTCCTAGTCAGGGTACATGCCTGGGTTGCAGCTAATCAATGGTTTTCTCTCATCATTGATGTTTCTGTCTCTCTCTTTATCTCCCATCTTCTCTGAAATCAATAAAAATATATTTTTAAAATTTGTTTTAAAAATGTTGAGTATTTCAAAGATCAGCAAGCCAAGCATTAGAAGAGTCATGCTAGTGATAGCTGACTTGCCTATCTTATGTCCTTTACTCATGAGAAACTTATATACCAATGGGCAGAGTAAAGGAAAGGAAATATTAATTTGCTAGATTGTTTGGCTTAAATGGGATTCCATAGTATACATTTTCCTGGGTATTTAGGCTGAGTAAGAATGTTGCCTGAGGTGGGAATGTAAAATGGGGTAGTGCTTTAGAAAACAATCTGACAGTTCTGCAAACTATTTAACATAGTGATTATATGTTCTAGCAATTCTGCCTCTATACCCAAGAGAAATGAAAATATATATCCACACAAACATTTATTAAAGAATGCTCATAGCAGTGTTATTCATAAGAGCCAAAAAGTGGAAACAATACAAATGCCATCTGTTGACCAGTGAATGGTTAAACAAAATGTGGTATATCTAAATGGAATACTATTTGCCAATATAAAGAAATGTAGCACTGATAGATGTTACAGCATGGGAGAGCCTTGAAAATTCTATGCTGAGTGAAAGAAGCCAGACACAATGCACCACATAATGTATGATTCCGTTTATTTGAAATGTACAGAATAGGCAAATTTATAGAATTACAAAGTAGATTAGTGGTTGCCTAGATTTAAGAGTGGGATTGTGGGGATTAGAGGGTGATGGCTAAGGGGTGCAGAGTTTTTCTTGGGGTAATGAAAATGTTCTAAGATTGATTGTGGTGACAAGTGCATGATTCTGTGAATATACTAAAAGCCATTGAATTGTACACTTTAAATGGATGAAATATATGGCGTGTGAATTATATCTCAATAAAGCTGTTTAAAAGAATGTTGCCTGCATACACAGTCCCAGAATATAAAAAATACTATTTTATATTATCAGTTTTAAAACTCTCACTTGCATTATGCTAACTGACCTTTGGTCTCTTTTAATAAAGATTTAGTATGACTAGTATTCCATTTTATAAGGTGGATATGAGAGCTTGGGGAGCTATCCGATTATCGCATATAATATACCAGCAATACTTTTGGCCACTATGTAAAATAGTCCCCTTTCAACCATGAAAAATTTGAAGTCAACTGTAAGACTGACTTTCAAAAGGATTTTGTAAAAGCAAAAGTAATTGGCAATAATATATATAGCACTTGTAAATATTATATATACTTCACAAGGTTAGGTCTGAAACTCTGGGCTCTTGTCATGCGGTACTGTATTTATACTCTGTTCTTACAGCATGAGACCTTTCAAATTCACAAAGCAACATTAAAAATTTATTTTTAGCTGTTTGGGACTGCACGTAGCATATGAGATGTGTTGCCTATGCTCTGTGTCTCATCACCCAGCCAACTGTGGAACTGGGTCCTCGGTCTTCTGCTCACATTATATTAAAATACTGCTTGGCAAAATTGAACAAACTAATATATATTTTTACCTTTCCTACTCTTCTTATTAACTGTATAGTAAGGTGTCAGTAATAGAAAAAAGCCTGATTATTTTCTTCTCACAATTAAAAAAAAAAGAGACCCAATTAATATTAATGTCTATAAAAACAAATAAAACTCTTAAGGTATCAACAGTAACAAATTGAAGATGCCCTCTTCACCATCATGCATTTAATAACTCAACATATAATAATTAAGGCTACATTTTATTTCAAGGAATATGCCGTGTATAGGTTTAACAAGTGGTATATTAATAAATGGTTAACAACCAGCTTTCCGGGGGGGAAAACAAGGCCCTGATTTGTAGCAGTAGCTGATTTTTGTCGTGTAAATATTCTCACCAGGGCTGCTTTCAAGCTACCCGTGAGATGTCCTTAATGAGGAGTTGAGCAGAAATGCCGAGAATAACTCTTGAGAGCTTGAATAAGCTGGCTCCAGCACATGATGGGGTGCTTCCTAACACACGTGTGCACAACACACAGGCACATGTACTTGTGCATAGACATAAATGCACTAGCACTTGTAATTTACATAACTCTATTGGGAAATGAGATGTTCAACATGTTTTTCTGGATAAACACAAAGTTATTTAGAATTTTACCCAAATTGGAGGCTTCCTTTTCTAAGAGTCAAATCCCTTGCTTTTGGTATAGAATATACTTCAAAAATATGTCAACTTTTCTGGATCATATAAAATCAAATGCTAGAGTAGGACTAAGGTTCTTGTTTCAACTCGATCGTTAGGCGGGTGTGCGTGTGTAATGTGGTGGGAGACAGAGAGGCCATCTTAACTGAGTAATACCTCAATTCTCTCTCTGGGCCTTGGTTTTACTTCACTTTTAATGAGCAAGTTGAATCAGATCCATTTCCAAACCTGTGAATGTCATTGTGAATCAATATATGCCAAACTACAGTATGGGTCTCAGTGCAACATGATTTAGAATGATTATATCTGCTCCTTAAGAGATTCTCTTCAGCTGTTTTAGATATTACACTTATTTTTGCTCTTGATCTTTTGATTTCATTTCTTTACCTTTAGTTTATTGTTTCTAATCTCCTATGGGCTTGAGAGAAGCAAGCTTATAAGAATGGTATGTAAGCCATGAGCAAAAACTGAGATTTGAGAGGCTGGCTATCCAGATAATAGATTAAGAAGTATTAGATTGTGTCATGAAGTGTTTCTTGCTCAAGGTCTTTACAGTGATCAGCAAGCCTAAGTTACGATATAAATGGTATTTGGATAAGTTCATTATATTTCTATTGTACATTTTTATTATTAGTAATTATTCTGTATTTTGGTTACATTGCAATATTTTGGTAGTCTTTAATAATGGAGAAGTCAAGAAATAAACTTTTATTTAGAAGGCAGATTTTAAAAAATCTGATTTTTACATATGGAAAAGTTGAGGAAGAGAGAGATCATCTCAAAGCTATACATTATATATTTCAAGCGGAAGTGAGATTAGAATTCAGAATTCCTGACCCATAGGACCATTCACAGATTTGTAATTCTTCATATATCTAAAAGTTTTAGTAAATTGGTCATAGTCCCTATGTTGCAGAAAGTTTTATTTTCAGGGCCTTCAGCATAGTTGCATAAAACATAAAATGCATTTCATTCTTTATAAAGCAATTTGATTTTGGTTCATCTTTCCTGGTGGGAAATTGCACCTTGGTCATTCTTGTGGATTCTCTTCTTACGTCAAGGTTTATCGGTATTGAGCAGTACCAAAGGTGGTTTCAAGATATATGAACAGTCAGTAAACAAACAAAAATAAGCTCAACATCATTAGTTATCAGGGAAATGCAAATTAAAACCCATTAAAATTGAGATACCTCCACACATCCACTAGAATGGTTACAACTAAAAAGACTGAGAGTCCTGTGTGCTGACAAGGATATAGAGCAGCGGTTCTCAACCTGTGGGTCGAGACCCCTCTGGCAGTCGAACGACCCTTTCACAGGGGTCGCCTAAGACCATCCTGCATATCAGATATTTACATTACTATTCATAACAGTAGCAACATTACAGTTATGAAGTAGCAACAAAAATAATTTTATGGTTGGGTCACAACATGAGGAACTGTATTTAAAGGGCCAGAAGGTTGAGAACCACTGATATAGAGCAATTAGAAACTCAGACATTGCTGGTGGGAATACAAAGTAATATGGGCACTTTGGAATACAATTTGTCAGTTTCCTGTAGACTTACTAGTAAACATACACTTACTATAAGGAGGAGCAATCTCACTGTGAGGTTAGGTATTTTGGCAAGAGAAGCACACACACAGGTTTACAGAAAGATATGTGTATGCCCATGTTTATAGTAGTGTCGTGCGTAGTAATCCCAAACTGGAAACAACCCAGTTGTCCATCAGCTGTTGAATAAATAAGCAAATTGTGATAAATTCATACAATGGAATACTACTCAGCAATTTAAAGGAAAGAACAACTGATAAATGCAACAACCTCTATAAATCTCAAAAGCTGTGCGCTAAGTGAAAGAAAAACAGTTCCATACTGTATGATTTCATTTATGTAACATTATAGAAAAGGCAAAAGTATTGAAACAGAAAATAGATCAGTGGGATGTATATTGACTTTACAAAGAAGCTCTAAGAAACATTTCTGAGGGAATCAGCTGATAGTCTATATTTTTATGGTGGCATAGTTATAAGACTGTATACATATGTCAAAAGTCAATGAACTATGAACTCAAAAAGAGTGGATTTAATTATATGTGATTATATTCAATAAACTCAACTGAAAAGCATATGCTTTGGGTGGGAGGGCTTGTTTCCTTGCCTCACTTTCCTCATCTATAATGTGGGTCTGTTAATCAGCCCTATCATATAGAGTCACTTTGAGTATGAATCAAGATAATACCTGTAGAGACCTTGAACAGTGTCTTGAATATGGAGAAAGCACTGAATAGATGTTCGATATCTTAATTATTATTTTTGTGGTTTTTCTTTGTTTTACTTATTGTCATTCTCAGTAAGATTTCATTTGAAAAAAGAAAGGGTTTGCTGCCAACAAGAAAAAAAAAACCTGTTTGTAACTGTTTCTAAAACCTATGGTCTTCTCAGACAAGATGGGTATATGTGTCTTGGCAGTTGTGAGGTGTTGGGTGAGCAAAATGTGGAGGCTGTGCTTACCTAAAGCCTGGAGGATCCTGGGCCCCTTTCTCTGGTCATTGCCTTATCTCAGATTTTTCTGCATTAGCTGGTGGTTATGGAGAAATAAAGCTTGGTGGAGCAAAAAAA
Source organism: Myotis lucifugus (assembly GCF_000147115.1). NCBI lineage: Eukaryota > Metazoa > Chordata > Mammalia > Chiroptera > Vespertilionidae > Myotis > Myotis lucifugus. The sequence continues at coordinate 1,859,465 of NW_005871159.1, forward strand.
TCTGCTCAGATTTAGAAGGAGAGTTTCTCAGTGGACTGTGTTTCATTTTGAGATAAAATTTAAAAACTCTGTGGTGTTTTTTTGTTTTGTTTTGTTTTGCTTTTGTTCAGAAGTAGATATCTGCATCAGTCTCAGTTCTCTTCTTACTCCAGCATGCGTAAGTCTCAATCTATAGTCTACCTTTCCCTTATATTCTATTTTCACTTTTGTAGAAGGGCTAACTGATTTCTTTGTATCTGAACATCAACTTATGTATTTCCATGCCTATGATATTCCAAGATTATTTTATTAATTTTAAACATTTTATTTTGAAACTAGAGGTCTGGTGCACAAAATTCATGCACAGGTAGGGTCCCTAGGCCTGGCCGGTGATCAGGGCCAATCTGTGGGGTGACTGGTGGGGTGATCAGGGGCCCCGCTCGCACCCGCCTTGGCTGGCCTGGCACCGCCCACTCACCGGTCCCATGGGCTGGGGGCAGCTCCTGCATTGAGCGTCTTCACCCTGGTGGTCAGTGCACATCATAGCGACTGGTTGTTCTTCCAGTCATTCAACCGTTTGGTCGGTTTGCATATTTGGGTTTTATATAGATAGATACTTTTATACCTAGAGAAAAGATGCAAAAATAGTACAGAGTTCCTGTATACCCTTCATGCTGCTCTTCCAACATTAATATTATAATCATATAACTATTGAACTGTTAAGAAAACCAGGTAATTTACATTGATACAGTACAATACCATTAACTTATCTATAGGCCTTATTTACATTTCAGTACTGTCACACCCATGTCCTCTTTTTTGGTCCAAGATCTTGTCCAAAATTCCACATTTACTTGTCATGTCTGCTTTTATCTCCTCTAAACTGTGAAAACTCCTCAGTCTTCCATCATCACTTTTAATGAACTTGACACTTTTGAAGAATACTGGTCAGTTATTTTGTAGAATGTCCCTCAGTTTAAATTTGTCTGATGATTTACTTATGCTTAGACTGAGGTTAAATATTTTTGGTTAAGAATACTATAGAAATGGTATATGTAATGCCCTTCTCTGTTCACCATGGGAGTGGTGCAAAATGTTGGTATGTCTTTTTAGTGGTGATATTGACCTTGATCACTTGATTAAGGTAATGCTTACCAGGTTTATCTACTCTTTTCTAAATAAACATCTTTAATAGAGATATTTTGAGAATATGCAAATATCTGATTCTCATTATACTTTCTTCTGTTAAATTCTATAACAAGAATCATCAATTTACTTTGATCCTTAGCCAAATGGCTCAAAACATAGATGCCCAAGAATTGGGTATGTGGGTTTACTTTAGCAGAGTCCTTCTGACTATGCATGATTCTCAAGACTGAATGAGCTGAGGAAGAAGACTGAAATGTGCATTGCAGGTGTCTGAGGCAACTACTGATTCAGTCATATGCAGGGCATATCTCTGGGACTTATGTCATACAGCTACTGCTGCCACTCTTTGGGACTCTGACCTACCCCCGCTTCCAAGCCATTCCACACTGAAGTTTGTGAGAATTTCAGCTCCGTGTCCTGAAGGTGTTTATTTCCTAGTTTCTCAGGGGGAAGGCACAGTGTGTCTACCCTGGGCTGGCTTTCCAATCAAAGATCCAGCTATCTCTACAGATGCCCATGTAAATCATCTTTAGTGGAACAATGAGAATCTGGGGAAAACCCCTCCTAGGGAAATGAGTGCCACTTCATTAACAGAGAAAAAAACAATCCTTCAAATCTGGTTCATCTCACAGTCTAAATGCAAGTTCTTAATTAAAAGCCAACAGAGATTTCTAAAGTTGGAGAAAAACTGGAGCAACAACTTTTAAAATTATCCTGTGGGCTTTTTTTCTTTTCTTCTTCTTAGTTTCTTAAAGGGAAAAAGGCTAATAACCATTCAGTGGCAAATTGCTGTTTCTTCAGAACAGGGAAGTGAAGGCGAATGAAAAGTGGCATCCCAGGGGAATAGGGAGTCATCCTGTAATTAGACTGGGCACCATGTAGAGAGGCAGCAAAAAATTACTGGAATGGATCAATGAGGAATTATCCCATTAAACTCAATGGTTTATTCTAATTTCTAGTTTCTGAAAGAATAAGTAAAATACCATGCCTGATACTTTTGTGTTTCCCACAGAACCTGAGACAGTGTTGAGGATGAAAGAAGAGCTCGATCCTTGTTTATTGATTCCATAGTCCAGGTCTCCGCTGCTTTGGTAGGCTATGTTTTTTATTTGAGCAGGTCAGTGCTGGATGATGGCAATGATAGGTTCTTTATATTCAGCGTTTCTCTACATGGTATTATTGGCACTTTAATCTGGAGAATTCTTTAATGTGTGGGCTGTCCTGTGTATTATAGAATGTTTAGCAGCAGTCCTGGCCTCTATGTACTGGATGCCAATAGCACCCCCAAGTCACGACAATAAAGAATGTCTTATATGTGGAATCTCAAGAGCAAAATGAACAAACAAACAATATAGAAACAGATTCAGAGATACAGAGGACAGACTGATGGTTGACAGAGGGGGTGAGGGTGGGGGGCTGGGTGAAAAAGGTGAAGGGATTAAGAAGTGCAAATTGCTAGTCACAGAATAGTCATGGGGATATAAACTATAGCATAGGGAATATAGTCAATATCCTATATAATAAAAGGCTAATATGCAAATCGACCGAACAGCGGAATGACCAGTCACTATGATGCACACTGACCACCAGGGGGCAGATGCTCAACAAAGGAGCTGCCCCCTGGTGGTCAGTGCACTCCCACAGGGGGAGCGCCGTTCAGCCAGAAGCAGAGCTCACAGCTGGCAAGCGCCTCCGCTGCAGCGCTAAGGTTGTCCAACTGACGGCTTAGGCCCGCTCCCTAAGGGCTCCCGGACTGTGAGAGGGTGCTGGCCAGGCTGAGGGACACCCCCCCCCCTCCCCAAGTGCATGAATTTCATGCTCCAAGCCTCTAGTTATTGTAATAACTATGTATGGTGCCAGGTGGGTACTTGAAATATTGGGGAGACCATTTTATAAAGTATATGATTATCTAACCACTATGCTGTACACCTGAAACTAATATAAAATAACAGTGAATGTAAACAAACAAACAAAATTGAAAAATGAAATTTAAAAGGTAAAAAAAAGAAAGAAACAAAGTAGTGAAAAAAATGTCTCCAGACATTACCAAATATCCCTTTGGTACAGAAAAGGGGGCACAAAATCACCCCCATTTGAGAACCAAGGCTTTATTTCTTTATCCCAAGGTCACAGGGCAAATAAATGTTAGAATTGAGATGGAGAATCAGAAAGTATGATTCCTGGCTTCCAGTAAATTTCATGGTATAAGCCTACTCATTGCATTGTCCACTTACATGGATATGAACATAACATTAGGAGCATTGATATTCCTTGGCATGGATTTTTCTTTTGGAATGGATTCTGTGCATGAGTCAGGTTAACTTAGTGGCATAGAGACCACTCTGAAGACTCAAGAAACATTCATTTTTCAGGAGAATGAACTGATCACAGAGACATGCAATAATCTAAACAGAGGGGATTTGGCTTTGGCTCTTTCTGGGTACCAGCAGAGGTCTGGGCAGTTCTGATTCCAAGTCTCTTTCCTTAATTTACATATAGCCTCCATTTTAGCAATGCAGAAGGAGAATGAATAAAAACAATTATCCTCAAAGACATTCAGTCTGGTCTTGACTTGTTAAGAACAATAAAAGTCAGCAGTTAGAAGCATTTAATACAGCTGAACAAACCATAGAGTCTCAAACAGCTTCATCTGGTGCATTTCCTCTCAGTGGCAAATAAAAAGGAAGACTATAATTAGGGCATGACTCTGTTCAAGCTATCCAATAAAAGCTTTTAAAAATGATTGCCCTATAGACAGCAGTGCAAGGAACAAAGGAATCTAACATGGGCTATTATTTGCTTATTAGTATTACTATATGATAAGCTCTAATTTTTACATCTTAAACCAAAGGGAAACACTAAATGCTCACTATTTCTTAAAGTATATTTTTGACAACATATTGGAAGTACATTGACTTTGTAAATTTGAAAGCCAGGACTCAGATTTTCAATAAGTGCTTACTAAACCCTATGCTACAAATTTCAGCTGAAAGATCTGAGTCTCCTTTACATTCCAGAAATTGAAAGTAGAGTGAAAAGGAGAGAAATCAGTGACCCTCAGCCTTCAGTGTGCACAAGAATCATAGGGGATCATGTGAAAATGAGTCTCTGACTCAATGGGTCTGGAGTAGAACATGAGCTTCTGCATCTCTAAGTTTCCAGTGACCCTCAGTCTTCAATGTGCACAGGAATCATAGGGGATCTTGTGAACATGAGTCTCTGACTCAGTGGGTCTGGAGTAGGGCTTGAGCTTCTGCAGCTCTAAGTTTCCAGGTGATGCTGATGTTGTTGGTCCAAAGATCACACTTTGTGTAGCAAGAGTTTAAGTGACAAGTCAAGAATACATGATATAAAATAAGTAGAGCCCTAATTACTCAGTTCAATGTCTCTTACAAGCTCAGAGAGTTACAATCCTCTCATCTCTGTGGTGTAAGAAGGGCTGAACGTATGTATGTGTCCCGTGCTTATGCACTGCCAGTACTGCATGCTGGTCTTCACCCATGCAAATGTGTTTGCAATTTTATACATGGAGGCAGGGACAGGCTTCCACAATTGTGCACCTCTGACAACTAGTGTCTAAGCCACTCAGAAAACATTTGAAGTCTAGGCATTGGCTGGTGGCCGAGACTTCCACTGGAACGCCTGTGACTCTTCTATTTTCTATTCAGGTTTTATGACTGCCCCAAAAGTCTTTAGACTGTGGTCTTTGGCCTAACCCTGTAGTATTCAACTAGCCCCTGAAGACACTCATCGTCACTCTGTGAACACTCCCAGATACAGCTTGGGAGAGAAGCAGATATAACTAGAGTCCTGCTCTCTCATTTTATTTAAATGTGTGGAGGTCTAGTCAATGAAGGAAAAATACCACATGATCTCACTCTTTCATGGATAATTAAGACCGTTACAAACTTTTGAACAATAATAAATACAGTGGCAGAGCTGCCTTAAACCGATTGTCGGACTGCAGTGGGAAGGCCAGGGAGGGTTGGGGGACAGGAGGGAGGGGAGTAAGAGATCAACCGAAGGACTTGTATGCATCCATATAACCATAACTAATGGACATAAGACACTGGGGGGTAAGGGAGGGCAGGGGCTTGTCAAGGGTGGGGGGGAAAAAAGGACACTTATGTAATACCCTTTGTAATACTTTTAGCGAAAAAAAAAATAAAAAAAATAAATGTGTGGAGGTCTTCCCTCGGAAGGGTTGATCATGGCTGATGATGACAATGTGGGCAGTTAGGAGCTAAGCATCTAGGCCAGAGCTGTCTAATAATCTTTCTGATGGGGTTTTCTGTTTCTGTGAGGTCTAATTGGTAGTCATTAGGCACTTGTTGCTACTGAGAACTTGAAATATAACTTGTGCAACTGAGAAACTCAATTTTGAATTTTAATTATATTAATTAAATAAAATTTAAAGTTAAGAACTACATGAAGCTTGTAGCTACCATATCAGACAGCACAGCTAGCTGGCCTTCTTAAAGATACACACACCCATAAGAAGACAGCAGGAAGACAGTTGGATTCAACCAGTTCAACCAGGACTAGACTACTTTTGACCAGGCTTTCTAATTTATCAACATCATGAATTGACCTGAGGAAATGTTTTAATTTCTCTGTTCATTTCATACTTTTGTAGGAATATGTGAGAGACTAGGTATTTAATTTATACTTTAAAAGCCTTTTAGTTTGTTTCATAAGAGATAAGTAGCCATTATAGAAAATCTGGAAAATGTTGTTGTACAAAATGAATAAAACAATTACTCATCCCATCTCCTAAAAGTAACTACATCAAACACACAGTGAACATGTTAGTGACTAGTTTTATAGTTCTCTCTGTATGCATATCTCACAAAATGATCTATATATTTATAGATCTATAAGTAGATAAACACATAATATATAGAAGACATTTAATTTATATACATTATTTTTGGGGAGGGGTCATGTGACACAGTGCTGGAGAACATGAACCCCCAAATGCCTCCAAAAGAGGGAATATAAGGTAATTTACTTCCTACTTTTCTGGAAAAAGTAAGGCTTTGCTTTGCATGTTAACTATGACCAACCTATGAAACTCTTTTATAGACATCAAAGAAATCGAGTCTGTGAGTCACTGATCAAAACTCATGGCTAAACAGACGGACTCTAATCTAGGAGCCCCAGATGAGCACTTAGCCATCTGAGTGGCTGTCAGTATCACAGCAAAATAACAGATGGAAATGGGGGAGAAAGTAGACCCAGCAAACTCCAGGATGAAGTTTGTCTTCATCATGTAGCGTTAAGTACTAAACAAGATGTTCTCTAGTTAGTAGAGTTGTTTTCCTAAATGCTCTTATGTTACTGCTTAAGCAGCCCCTGCCTTTGTTCAGGCCCACAAAAAGGAAAAACAACACATTCTCTGGAGGATCAAGATGGTGATGTTTCTGGGGGCAGCTGAGTGGAAGGGGAAAGTTCCTTTGCAAACTGAGCTTGGAAATCTGGAATTTAAGCTATTATATCGGCTGAAATGCAAGCCATTTTCAGGAATGTAGATGACTTTCTGCAGGATAGGGAAAGGAGGAAGTGGAGGAGAGAGGCTGCAGAGGTCAAAGTATAAAGGAGAGATTCATCCTCAAAGCTTTTGCCACAGAAGCTTCCTAAACGTAGCTTTGTTTTCACTTTAGGTTATTTGCAGTATTAAACTGCGCTTGAGATCATGTGTACTGTTTAATCAATCTGAAAGCACTATGATAATAACAGCTAGCAATAGTGCTTTTATTCTTTTCTGGCTGCTTCTCAGACTCACACTGAATGACAAGTTCAAAGTTTATTCACTCCAGCAAGACAAACTTAGACTTTTCTCTTGTACTATGTGAAAGCTTTTTATTGTCTTCCTTGCCACACAAGCCAAAAGTACAAATTTAGGTGCAAGAAACTGGTGATCCCATTGATGAATTACCAAGGGATTCTTCCTTCTTGAAATTTCTGCCCTCTTTTTGACCAGTTCCCTGCTTACTTAAACTTAATGACTCTTTATTTTCAATCTAGAGTGCTGGCTTCGGAGTCTGGTCACATCCTGTGGAATAGCACAGCGGTTCAGAGCACAGACCCTGGAGTCAGAACACCAGAGATGGAGGAAAACACTGGCTCCATCGTTGTTTAGATAAATCTGTAAGCAGCTGGGTGTGTCAGGATCCCCTTATGTAATATGGTAACAACAATATTACCTTTTATTCTTATCTATTATGGACCGGAGACACTTGCTCCAACCTCATAAAGTTGTGGTGAAGTTGAAATTAGACAATCTTTGTAAAGTGCTTATCGCAGTGACTAGTGTTCTGGAGTATTTTGGCATAAAGTGCTTAAAAATGTCAGGTCTACATCGTGTCATTTTAGCATTTCACGTGTGGCTTTTCAGGAGACATGTTTGTTCATCAAGGGAGAGGGTTTTTTTTCTTTAGCTTGTTGCCTATGGTTTTGTGCCTACATGAAGTAGGCACTCTAGAATCTAAGATCTAAACTACACAGTACTACTCATCTTTGAGCTGGACCAGAATAACAACTATATTAAATTTAAAAAATATATATTTTTATTGATTTCAGAGAGGAAGGGAGGAGAGAGAGATAGAAACATCAATGATGAGAGAGAATCATTGATCGGCTTCCTCCTGTACACCCCACACTGGGGATCGAGCCCACAACCTAGGCCTGTGCCCTGACCAGGAATTGAACCATGACCTCCTGGTTCATAGGTCAACGTTCAACCACTGAGCCATGCTGGCCAGGCTAAACTATATTAATTTTAACACACATATCTGAAGATTTATAAGATGAGATGAAGGGCCCCAAGTTTAGAGTCAAGAAATATACTTGGTTCAAATCCAAGCTTTATCATGTACCAGCTGTGTGACCTTGGGCAGGTTGCTTAATCTCACTCATCTTCCAGCTTCTTATTTGTGCACTGAGGATGCTAGTTCCAAACCCATAGAGTTGTTGTGAGGCCGAAATTAGAGAATCCTTGTAATGTGTTCATTATAGTAATCAGCACATTATTTTAATGTATCTATTAGTGATAGTTGCATAGTTGTACCATTTTCCCCCAAAAGAAATTACATAGCCAAGCTCAGAAAGATATTTTTCTGAAGAATATTCATTTATAGTTTGAATGACACCTAGACTGGTGTCATTTCAGATTCTAGACTGGTGCCCCCTTGTATAGCATTCAATTGTGGGCATTCAATGGCTATTTGATTCTAAAAATGTACATATACATTAAACATATAAATGTATATGTAAATATATGAATATTAGAGGCCTGGTGCAGGAATTTGTGCATGGGTGGGGTCCTGCCATCCCCACCCCGGATTGGGGTTGGGGGGCCGATTAGGGGCCGGGCAGGCCAGGGGGAGGGTCTGCAGGAGGTTGGAGGGACCGATCTGGAGCTCCGATTGGGCTGGTTGGCCGGCTGCAGTGCGCATTGTAGTGACCGGTCGTTCCAGTCGTCCTGGTCATTCCGGTCATTCCGGCATTCTGGTTGCTTGGCTTTTATTTATATTGATGTGAATATATATGCATATCTGACTTGTTATGTGTCAGGCACCAAGTACTTAAAATATTAATTCATTTAGTTTTTATACCAACTTTCATGAAGTAGTACTAGGATTATCATCTCCATTTTACAGATAAGGGAACTGAGGCAGAAAGAGGTTAAGTAACATTTCAGGATCTCAGAGCCAGGGCATGGTAAGGCTGGGATTTGCACTCAGAAAATGAGGCTCAAGAGTCTGTGCTCTGACCCACTGCACTGTGCTACCCATGAGTGTTGTAGCCCTTACCCAGAGTGTCTCACCTGAGAAAGGCAGGTGAGGCCAGCCACATCAATTTCTCTTTACATTCTTCACTTTCCTCGGAATCTGGAAATCAAACAACCAAACCCAAAACAAATATTTCTTTTTAAAGTCCCTTCTTTCCCTTTCTTCTCCCTCCTCTCCCATTCTCCTACCACCTTCTCTACTCCCTCTCTCAGGCTATTCCATTTTATGTTAGTCCCATTATGGGCTGCTGCTGTCACACTCTGGACATGATATAATTCAACATGACACATGGTGAGCAGAGATGTGTAGAAATACCTGAAACTATTAGAGCCAAACAGCTCTCCGTTAAAGTTTTTACTGCCGTATAAATATTCTCCTAGCTGGCTGGAGTCTCTGAGGTATAAATACTCCATTAGAGAATATATCCATGGCGGCAGCATGGCCCTCTGGGTCTTGTCCAGGAGCCCAAGAAAATGCTAGGGTCTGGTGACACCTGGTTTCTTTGTATTTAAACAGCCTTCTCCAGTTTTCAGAGTGCAGTGGCATTATTAAGGTCCATTTGGCTTATTTCTTCCTCAGAAGAAATCTCAAGACCCCTGTGGACAGATTAAGGACCAGTTAGACAACTTGTATTCATTGAGTGCTCACCATGTGCCCAGCCCTGTGGCAAGTACTATGGTTGAAACAGGTGAGTGTGGAAACACCACACTCCATTGTCATTGAACATAAGAATACTCTCATATGAGGGGTCAAAGTGCAATCTGTACTTTAATGAGGTAAGGGAACTCTTTTATCCTAGGATAGCACATTGACCATCCACTGAAAGAAAAAACAAAACACATTATTATTTATTTTCATTTGCCCAATATTGCTTTCTAGCATAACAGATCACATCTCTTAAAGTTCAAACAAAGTAAAAGACTGTCTTGATTGTCTCTTGCTTTATAATATTTGCTGAAGAGGCTGAGGTTATCCCTGACCATTCCCGGTGGCTGGCAACACCATACTGTTGATTACCTAGGAATTGATATTTTCTCAGGAGGGATGACTTAGGAGGGAGGACGTGGGTTAAGAGTGTTCAGGCTCAGCAAGACTGCATCATCAGCTAGTGCACAGGTTTGCCAGGTTCATTCACCCTTGTTCTGTCTCTGCCCCGGGCTATGACAGTCCACAAACATGGGAACAGAGTGGCAGCACACAAGCTGGACACGGCATGGGGGCCAATAAGGCGTACCCCAGCCCTGCATGAATATGAGAAGGGCATGCCTCAGTCCTCTCCGATCACAGATCAGAAAGTGAAGGTCAGTATCTCTTTGACCTAAGCAACATCCCAGTGAGAAGAGAGAGAAAGCAGTCAGCCTTATCACCATTTCACAGGCCAGAGAATAGAGACCTAGGAGGCCACACCTGCAGAGGGAAAGATGAAGTGGAGCCACTCTCCACTGATGTCCCACATGCTTTCCATTTGACTAGGCTCCCTCAAACTTGGCTAATCATCAGTATCATCTAAGTGCAAGGGTTAAGTACATGGACTGCAAAGCTATTCTGTCCCTCAGAGACTATGTTGAAGTAAGTCTGGGTACCCGGGATGCATATTTTTAACAAGCCTCCCACTTGATTCTAAAGATTAACCCTGCATTAAAACACTGCCCTTCTGTCTCCATAATTATTATGGCTGGGGAAGAAAAGGCCCACTTTATTAATCTGATCAAAACTCCAGTCAGACGGGAATTATCCTGTCGCATGGGATTCAGTTGGGTCTGTCTCTTGAAATTAACAGCTTTTGAGAGGAATTGACACAGGCCCTGCCAAGGTGTGATCAGAGGAATAGAACATGAGGCCTTCATCCACCAAAAGTTTATTTGGGCATAGAAACTCCACATTATTTTGCCTGTCACTTAGGCTCTCTGGGCTATGTTCCATAAGGTTTTGAAGTCTCTGGGGTATTTCAATGTGAGAGGAATGTCAAATTCATCTCATGAGGGGATGTCCTTTAGCCATGCAATGTCTTCATCTCACAGGGGTTTGCCTGTGCCGTTTTCAGGGCATTGTGTGGAAACAGCACACAGATACCAGCCTTGGCCTGAAGTCTTGCCCCATTCTGATGTTGGGTCATGTGGGGAGGGATTTGCTGAAATTTATTTCAGCAGGTGGGCAAGTTCCTAGGTCAAAGGATAAGAACTCTCAGAAATGAATTTGAATAACTTCCTTTTTCGATAACACTCCCATTTTGTTCAATAAGTCACCAACTAAACATTTTCTGTAATAAGGACTAGTAATGATGTGGATAACTAAAACATACACATTACTATTTATATCATTTCCCCCCTCAAACTCACAAGAGCTCAGCCCTGTTAGTGGAAAATCAAATAAACTGATTTAAGTTCTGTCCCTTTCCTTGTCCTTTCTACCTTCCTGAAGAGTTATTCCATTAAAAAATACATTTCTTTAAAAGGGAAAGGGGGTGGGTGGGGTTTTATCATCCACTCAGAAATAGGGAAAAATTAATTATACTTAATCTGTGCAAATAACCTCAAGATACAGATGAAGCCGAAACCAGTTTGGCTCAGTGGATAGAGTGTCAGCCTGCAGACTGAAGGGTCCCAGGTTCGATTCTGGTCAAGGGCATATACCTGGGTTGCGGGCACATCCCCAGTGGGAGATGTGCAGGAGGCAGCTGGTCGATGTTTCTCTCTCATCAATGTTTCTAGCTCTCTATCTCTCTCCCTTCCTCTCTGTAAAAAATCAATAAAATATATTTTTTAAAAAAAGATCCAGATGAACATATTGACATCTTTGGTGATCCAAGGAGCAGCCTGAAAAACCAGAATTTTCAGGTGCATATAAAACTCCCATGCTATGCTTAAAGGAGGCAAGACCCAAACACTTGGTTAGTTCAATTCTGCCATATATATATATATTTTTTTTCCAGAATCTGCCATATATATATATATTTTTTTTCCAGAATGTTTAATGTCTTATGGAAACAGTTGCCAGTTGGCACTGAGAGGGAGCCCAAGAAGCTGGGTGTGTCCCTTAAATGTCCAGCTCTATGCTTAGGTAGGGGTGACAATGAAATGGGCTCAGCCTTTGCCCTGCCTCACCACATGAATTAAGGAAGAGAATATAGAATAACACTGGGGTGAATTCAGCTCTGACTGTAATTTTTTTTGCTTCACTCCTGGTGCCAAAGTTCAAATAATTTTCCTCCCAGATTTTCTCACGGTTCTTTATGAATTTTTTCCAGTTTCATGGTTTTCACTGCTCAGTAAAACGTTTCTAAATCATTTCATTGGTTGGCAGTGGTTTGGTTAACAATTCAGCTTCCAAATCCTGTTATCCCCTACCCCAAATTCCTCTTCATGTAAATCTCTGGAAACCGTTGCTTTGAATGAATGCTGCCTTCCTTCCTAACTTTTTACTATCAGCAGGTCCTGGATATTGAATATAAACAACCAGTGAATAAATTGAAGGAAGTTTGGAGGTTGGAACTAAATTTTGTTTATTGATGCTACAGTGTTGGACTTGGTAGCATAAAGAATTTGAAAATGCATCATCCTAATAGGATTAAAGGTACAAAATGGTAATTAGAAGACTTGCTATCAAACGTTTGTGGAGACTGACTTACTCTTTTGAAGTCCTTCTCATGAGATCTGCAGTTTTTAAAAAAATAAAATTTATTTACACAATAGAAATGTACATTTATTATTCCTCTTCCACCATCAAAACCAAAACAATTTCTTATAAACTCAGACTTCTCAAGTTTTCACAATTGCTTCCCATACCTGTTTTCCCCTCCTTTTATCTCTAAATGTGTTTTATCGTTTGGTCACCTCTTCTTCAGACTCTATCAATAGACTTCTGCTTTTATAGAGATTTTTTTATTGTCAAGATCAGAAATGTGTTCCCTTCTTAGATCTTTCTTTTTAACATCACACAAATGCTTTCTTTGTAACCAACCTCATTCCACCCCCTGTCTTCTCTCTCTTATTTTTGGGGTGTTGACTCCAATTGGATGTGGCATGTAGAGAAAGACTGAATGTTCCCATGACTCTTCCTCCCCACACAGTTGTTTTAATAGACATCATCTTCTCTCCTACAAGAATGTTGGTTTCAGTGTGTAGTTTGGCATAGAAATATGTTATGGAAGACAAACCTAATGATACCTTTGGTATGTTCTAGTGATCCTATTTTTTTTTTCAGTTCTCAGATGTTTTTAATGTCCTGATCTTCTCTGTAAACTTTTTCTCTCTGGTTGAGCTCACATATTTAAGGCTAAAATTATTATCTCCAGCCTTCCTCTCTTTTTAGGAAGTTGATTCAACAAATGCTTACCGAGTACCAACTTCAGGTCAAACACTGTAATGATGCTGTAGATAAATGGGATCTTCCTTAAAAGTGTCCTGCTTTAAAGAGCTGTTTTAGCCCGGCCAGTATGGCTCAGTGGCTGAGTGCCAACCTATGGACCAGGGGGTCACAGTTTGATTCCTGGTCAGGGCACATGCCCAGTTGCGGGCTCAATCCCCAGTTGGGGGAGTGCAGGAGGCAGCCAATCAATGATTCTCTCTCATCATTGATGTTTCTATTTCTCTCTCCCTCTCCCTTCCTCTCTGAAATCAATAAAAACATATTTTAAAAAATAAACCCTAAAAATAAAGAACTGCTATATATGTATATGCATATACATGTATATATAATTATTGTTGAGAGTATTACAGATTTCCCTCTTTTCTCCCATTGCCCTCCTCCATCTGATGCCTGCCCTGCCCTTAACCACCCTATTATTGCCCGTGTCCATGGGAAATGCATATATGCATATAAGTTATTTGATTAATCTCTGTCCTCCCCCACTTCCATCTGAGATTTGTCAGTCTGTTCCATGTATCCATATCATTGGTTCTATCATATTCATCACTTTATTTTGTTCATTAGATTCTACATATAAATGAGATCATGTGATATTTATTTGTCTTTCTCTGATTGTCTTATTTTGCTTAGCATAATATCCAGGTCCCTCTATGCTGTCTCAAAGGGTATTTTTGACATACAACTGCAAGATTACCTTTTTTATTGTTTTCTTATTCTTCCAGTCCTTAATTGTCCAACCCTGAGATTAAATTGAAACCAATTTTTAACACCATCCTTCTTGTCTCCAGGATTTAGGCCGTATCTATTTGTATGCAACGTGTCACTTTTGATTTGTAACCTTACTTCTTGATCTCAGATTAAATTGGTCTTCCATTCGGTGTTATACACTGTGTGTAGGCCTCTTGAGCTTCGTGCTATTTTTATTACATGTTCCCCTTTACATTGTGTTTATCTCTATATTTTTAAAAATTTATTTAATCTAAGGCATTTCTTCTTTTAGACTTTTGTCATTCTACTTAGAAAACAAAAGCGAATCTTCTTTCTCATTTTTCCCTTCTTTGGCTTCATATATATAGGGTGTCCCCAAAATGTATGCACACGTTAATAGCTGGTGGCTCATTTTGAAAATGAAATGTATTTTAATAAACACTACCTTTATAATTATTCAAAGTGTGTGTATGCATGTTTTTGGACACCCTATATTTCCTGTTTTTATTTTGTCTATTTCTATGAATGCTGTTTTCCTTTTTCTCCCAAGAGCTGAAATGTCTCCTTTGAAGGGTTTGTTCTCTTTGGCATCTGCAAAAGCCACCCTTTCCTTAATGTTTGCTCACTACTCCTCTCGTCCATCTCCAACATATCTATTTTCCACCACAGTGTGAGGTTCCCATCTTCTTGAGAGCTTCTCTTGCTGAGTTTTAATCCCAGGAGAGTATTAAACAACTTTCACTCTGGGTCCTCAATACAGGCCCAGCTTTGCCAGGCTTCCTTTGCCCCTGACCCCATCGTGCACAGGTGGCATCACAATAAGTGCGTTCTCATTGACAGAATTGCTATGGGCTTCTTGGTCTGTTTATAACCCTGTCCAGACTGCAGAGTTTGCAAAAAGGCAGCTGCTCTCCTGCTCGGGCTCACAGACCAGGTGCTGTGAGGCCTACAGGTCCATGAGGCTGTCTGGAGAGCCACTCACTGCAGGGCACAGGGGGGACCTAGGGCCATGGCCTAGGATCTCTGCCTATGGCACCAGTGTGAATTCCTCTTATGTATTGGGATTCTGTATAAGATTTGCATTTGAAACAAAATGATTTTACTGCTATTAATATAATTTTGAAATGGTTGATATAGTGAAGGAGCATTGGCCGTGGAGACAGAAGGTTCTGTGCTTACCAGCCGGGCAATCTTGAGTACTGAGATCTGTAAAGTAAGATTGCTGTATTCTGTCCAACTCGCTAAGGATAATTATATGAGATAGTGCAAAATCCATGAATAACAGAGAAAGAATTTAAGGTATGAAATAAATCTCTGTATATACATGTACGCACCTTAAAAACAATGCTCAGTGAAAAAAAGCAAGTTGAAGAAAGGTAGTTACAGTGTGATAACATTTCTATAAATTTTAAACAAACATAGAATAATACTTATCATTGCCAGAGGATTAGAACTAAGCATGAGGACAAAATGGACTTGAGAGTGATATGGAATGCTTTTAAAAAATGAAGCAATTAAGTAAAATATTAATAATTATATTTGTTATATAATTTTCAGGGTTTTTTTTGTATTTTTAAAGATACCCCTCTCTTCCCAAATCTGTAAAATACCATGCAAATGTGTTCATGACATTTTATTAAGTTATTTATTGATATATGTTTATATATGTATATATTCTTTCTATCTATCTATCTATCTATCTATCTATCTATCTATCTATCTATTCTCTCTTTGTCTAGTACTTAAAACTGTCTGGTCCCAAATGGAAAGTGCAAGGGGAAAAAGAAAGATAGCTAACTGATGTTTGCTTTTGTTGTCATGTTCATACATTGGAACATATTTAAACTAGTTCATACCCCTTCTTCTGCTCATTGTTTTATTCCTGAAAAAATGAAGAGAAGCTAGAGTTCTGCGTGCTTTCATCATTTACTTTTTTCAACTGTCTCATAATTTCTAAAATAAATTAATCTTTCACTGCCATTTGGAACACACATTAGACTCCTTCCTTCACAGGACTGAATGCCTACATATCAACCCTCTGAATCCATCCCAGTTGAATTACTACTCAGGGTCTCCACTACATAACCTCCTGTTCACTAAGATCCTGAACAGTGATCTCCCTTAGAGGGCCCCGCATGCTGCCTCCATTGTGAAATGTCAAGTAGCCAAGATTGCGTTTTCTTTTCCTTTTTATTTTCCTAACCAGTAAGGAAGGAAAATTAAGAATATATTCTATTTCTTTGGCTCTTTCTGTATTACCAGTAATAGTTTTTTTCTTTTTTCTCTTCTTTGATGATGCTCTCACTCATCATTTTCATACTCTTCTGAATGTATTCATATGTAGCTTAGCATTGACATTACTTAGGAAATGGAAAGGAGGAGTTTCGGCCTTTTCTCTTCCCAGTAGGGTGTGAGGATGTCTTGGGGTCATACCTTTTTCCTCCTTGCCTGCTAGCAGTGCCCCATTGTGACTTCTCACAGAAGAAACATCTTGTGTCTTTTATCAACTGTAAGGGTGGGGCAGGCATGGACAGTACACCTCATTTTATGGCTTAGGAAGCCGACATGAAGTAATCTTCATGCCAGCCTATGATACAGCTGTGTTTAAGGTTTGGGTCTCTGAATGCCTAACTTCAACCTCTTTCTACTGCAACTTTTGTCCTAACGAAGCAATCTTTTCTGTCTTCTTGGGTCCTGCTTCACCCTGCCCTAAAAAAAAATGCCTAGACATTCTCTCCAGCTGTAGTCACTTTCTTGGTGATCTAATTCAGTTTTATTTAAAACTATCTATATATAACAACTCCTAAATAGATATCTCTTGATCTGATCTCTCCTCTGAACTGTGGTTTCATTTATCTTACTTACTTGGCATCCATCAGACTTTTAATAGGCATCTCAAACTTAGCTTGTCCAACATTTTAATTACCCTCCATCCCCAAACTGAGCTCTCCTCAAGCTTTCTCAATGTGACAATATTACCCAGCTAGCTTTTGCTAGAAACCAATTTTGCCAGGAGTCAATATTGACTTACGTTCCTTTTATACCAATTATTCAAGTTATCTGCTGGTCGTGTTTCAAAATATATCCCAAATCTGGCCACTTCTCACCACTGCCATTCTATTAGAGCCCAGCCATCTCCCTGGTTCTGCTATGGAAGGCACCTAATGGTTCCCCTGATCCCGCTCTGACTTGCTACAGTCTGTTTTCCACACAGTCTCTTTTCCAGGGGGGTCCTTTTAAAACATGTCAGACCGGGCCAGTCCTGTGCTCTAATGGTTTCTCAGCATAGTTTTAGGGATTTCAAACTCCCTATGATGAACCTGATCACCTGCAGGATGGACTGTTGCTAGCTCTCTAATCACATTTCCTGCCTCCTCTCCCTTCTTCCCTCTTCTGTGGCCACACTGACCCGTTTTTCCACCGGTTGTCAAGCACACTTGGCTTCAGTCTTTCCTCTGCTTGAATGATCTCAAGATAATTCAAGGTATTTGCATCACCTCCTCTTTTACTTCCTTCAGGTCTCTGCTCAGGTATCACCTCCTCAGAGATACTTGACCACATGAGCGAGAAACTATAGCTCTAACCCTCAGTATCCCCTTTCCTTCTCTACTTCTCTTCACAGAAGTTATTACATCCCGACTTTAAACATCTTTTTATATTTATTTATTTTTCTTCCCCCGCTACTTGCATGTAAGCTTTGTGAGAGACCGACATTATCATTCTTGTCCACCATTGTGTTCCCTGTTTTAGAAACTAGAATAGTTACTTAACCTCAGGAATAGATTAAGTCAATAAATATTTGTCAAGTCAATGACTAGTGTAGGATACATCAGGCCAAGCCATTAAGAAATGCCCAGATCAGCCCTGGTTAGTGTGACTCAGTTGAGCATTGTGCCATGCACCTAGTGGTCACCAGTTCGATTCCCAATCTGGGCACATGCCTGGGTTGCAAGCTCTATCCCCAGTAGGGGGCATGCACGAGGCAGCTGATTGATAATGATGTTTCTCTCTCACATTGCTATTTCTCACTCTCTCCTGCTCCCTTCCTCTTTCTCTAAAATCAATAAAAACATATTTAGAAAACAAAAAGTGCCCAGATCAAAAGAAATTCTCTGACCAGGAGTCATCCCATACTAAACCTCACTATGAAAGGGAATATACTATATATGTCATACAATTCAAACATTTTTGGGACAGGTCCAATTTCAAATAGTCTGTCTTACCTTAGCTGTTAACATTACTTTGTTTCCATAAATACACTTATATTTCTTGGACTACATAATATCTGGTGCTTGCTAGAGTCCAGGCTCTGTACCATTCTATTCATGACCTCATCTAATCATCACCAGAACCCAAGGGTACTATTAAGCTTCAGTAGCTTGCCCAAGGCTTCATGGATGGCCAGTGGTTCAGCCAAAATTTGAACCCAAAAAGCCTGACAAGACAGCCACACACTCAGCCACCATAGTTCTGTGTCATAGTCTCCTACTATTCTTTGTGTCCCTATTTTTGGTTTAGAAGATGTGACTATCCTGCCACAGCATCAGTGCAATACCTGCAGAAGATTGACAGACCATTGCATATTTATTGAAGTATGTGGTGGCATGACATTTTTCTTTTTAAGATTCAACAACCCATGAATTCCGCAACTTTAGAACAACCTGCCCCATGTGCTGCTCAACAAATATGCTTTCTACATGTGATCATTGGACAATAAAGAAACCATGCTCTGACCATCTCTCCTCAACCTTCCCCCAGTCCTCCTCCCCCTTAGAACTGAATGTTTTCTATGTTCTGCTGGCTGTTCAGTCAACCCGGTCACTGTGATATCCTGAGTGTTAAGGACACTGGAAGCGGGAGTCAGGTTTGCACAGTTAGATTGATAAGCAGATGCTAAGCCGATGTGACACAGCTGCTACTGTTGAGCCAGGAAAAGCAGGTCAAGGTTATTAGGAGGACGTGTGGTACTTGCCCACAGCTGGGAGCAAAAATATCCCCATGGACTGTTTTCTTCCCCAGTCTCTCTCTTCGAATTTCTTATTATCCTTTCTTTTTTTTCTGTGTGTCTTCTCTTTTTAAGGGGTTGTGGTAAAAGAGATACATATTTAAATCACTGGACCTCTCTAGGTGAAGGAAATCTATGAATCAACTTTATTGTATTTTTTTAACCTTATGTGCATTATTTGATCTTCTGAATAGTGCCATGCTTTAAAAATCATGTCAAAAGATTACAGTGATCATTTGCCATTTATTATTTGATTCTGTTTATTTTTCAGAGATGGTTTCACATCAGAAACATACTGGATATCTTGTATTAATGCATCACATACTCGTAGCATATTAGCATACATGCAGTAATCAGGGAGTCTGGCTTCTTGTTTCCATTCTTCATTGAATTGAGTTTATTGATGGCTAAATTTGATTTTTCATCTCCCAGAAGGACTTGTATCCCCAAGGTATTTTTAGCTGTTTCCACATAATATTGAACTGAATATGATTTAATTAGGTGAAAATGACCACATGCGATAAACCAACCTTAAAACCAAAGGCACTTAAAAATTATCTTCAGATCAAGAGTTCACCAGTATCTACTGGTAGATCTTGAAGCCATGCCAAGATCACTAGCTGGTGGATTTGCTATGTCCCTGTTTGGGATTGCTGTAATTGTTATCAGTGGTGTGGGGCCTCCCAGAAAACCCATTTTCTCCTCCAGGATCTCCCACCCCCAAACCTCACACCTTCCTTCTGACCAGGCCCTGTCCTCTCACCAAAAGTTTGGAGATCTCTGCTTTTTTCCCTTTATAGTCCCTTCAGGATGTGTCATGTGGAAGATGCAAAAAGCACTGAGCTGAATTCTTGGTTTATATTTGTGTCCTGGGCCTTATCAGCTGTGTGAGTTGAGAATATTACTCATCTCTCTGAGCCTTGGTTTCCTCATTTGTCTGAGTAGGGATGTGGTAGTGAGATAAAATTTATGTGGTTCCTAGCAAATATACCTGCAATAAACAATAGCTATTTTTATATTATTATTGTTTTATTGAACTAGACTTAGTGCTCCTGATAATAAATCGCTCAAGGCAGATGGAGAATAAATTAAAATGACTTTTACAAGTTCTGCTTGTAAAAGATATGAAACTTAAACAAACAGAACAAATTATTGTACTAAGGTCAAGTAACCAGGTCATGGATAAGAAATCTCATATCTTGAAAAGGTAAAATGTGTCCCAAGATTGAACATTATATTTGTAGATGACATCTGTAAAATAGGAATAAAACAATGCTTACTCCATGGTGTTGTTATGAGAATAAAATGATTTAATATATATAAAGCAATTAGAACACATAGGAAAAAACAAAAGTCAGGTATTGTCATCTACACTAATAAAAGACAAAGATGCTAATTGACCATACCTTCGCTACACTCATCAGCCAATCAGAAGAGTATGCAAATTAACCCAACAAAGATGGCCGTTAAATTTGCATACTGCAGGCAGATCCCGCTGCGCCGCCCCACTTGGGGTGGGCAGCAGCGAGATCTCAAGCCGCCGCCCACCCCAGAGCGTGATCCGTGATCCGGGCCTGCTGACCAGGGGAGATGGGGCAGGCACCGCAGGATCGGGCGTGCCATCTGCCACCAGGGGAGCGGGCCTAAGCCAGGCCTGCTGTGTGCGGCCTGGGGCGGGCGGGGAGGGCGGAGTGGGCAGGGGGGCAGCAGCACAATCCAAAGCCACCGCCCGCCCCAGCACGGGATCCAGGCCTGCCGTTTGTGACTGGGGGAGACGGGGCAGGCACCTGCGGGATCGGGCGTGCCATCTGCCACCAGGGGAGCGGGCCTAAGCCAGCAGGTGGTTATCTCCCGAGGGGTCCCAGACTGTGAGAGGGCACAGGTTGGGCTGAGGGACCCCCCACCCTGCCAGTGCACAAATTTTTGTGCACTGGGCTTCTAGTTAATGAATAAAAGGACTTAGATTTTTACACCTGGTGGCATGCCAGTGATTATGTCTCTTTGTATCAGAATGCTACAAGTCTGATTGTGGTATTACTTAAGCTTTGGAGGCTGACTATTCTGAGGCATTTATCTATCATTTATCTAATCTATCTATCTATCATCTATCTATCTATCATCTATCTTTATATCTTACCTCTTGGTACTGTGTCTGGCACACACCTAGCATTTGGTGAATGTTTATTGAATGAGTGGGTGAACAAGTAGAGAGGCTATCTTTTTTGTTTATATCTGAGGGTGATTTAGTTGAGAGCATATCATTATGGTACAAACTGAAATTCCTTTAGTTCATTTTTTACTTTGCCCACTCACCTGATTCCATCAGGCATTGAGACTCTAAAACAGACACAAAATTCTACAACCTCTCTACCTCTTCTCACTGCAGAAAGCATTTCCCTGGAAACAGTCTAGGGTAACAAATTCCTGAGCCCATGAGGGGTGGGTGGGGGGCAGGCAGAGAGCATGAATGAGTAGAATGGGCTGGATAACAGTAGATTGTGAGTCCCCCCAGAAAGGCAGCTCTATGGAAGCAATAGCCTCCTCTGCTTTTTTCGCTCATGTCCATGGGGCACCTAGAACAGTGCCTAGATAGTTCTTTAGTCCTTAGTGGATAAATATTGGTGGAATGAATGGATAAATAAATGCTTATTATAGGCTGACTGCTGCAAGGCAGCAATGAAGACCCAATGTCCAACCCGTAGATTTCTCAAGATAGTGAAAAGAATCTACTTTTATGTGAACTCTCTTGGTTTCAAATGTTGGCAACAAATTAAAAATGTTAAAACACTATGTAGGTCAAACAAAAATGTATCTAAGCGAAAAATTCAGCTCTGAAGCCCAGAGCAATCTTAGATCTCTGTTCTCAGTAGGAGCTTATGCAGTGTTTCACCATGTGCCACAGCATCACTTTCACTGCTGCATTCCTTTTTCCTGTGTTCTGAGCAGCAGACATAGTGTTTTCTCCATTTCATAGATAAGGCTCAGAGAAGTTAATTGACTTGTTTAAGGTCATAATACTGGTATGTAATGGAACTAGATCCAGAATCCAAGGTGTCTGACCTCAAATCCTGTGCACATTTCAGGACACCACTATGACCACTCTACCACGTGTCCTTTGGGAAGATACTAGTAAGTCACAGCCATGTGTTTTGTTTACTTCATAAATTTGAGTTTCTTTCTTCTTAGGACTGGCTAGCACTGTCTTATTGATGCTTCTCTCCATCTCCCAACCAATCCAGTCCAAGAAACTATAATGGGCGTAGCAATTGTAATTAAAATAAACTTGCTTCCACTTTGGCGTTAATTCATTTGGTAGGCCCATTTCTTTTTTTGTTATACTCCTTATGTACTGATATTAATTTGAATAATTGAGAATTTATAGCTTTATTTGTTTGGCTCTAGATTTGGACATTGTAAAAAGACCAAAGTAATGTTTTAAACAAGATAAAAAGTTGTGTTTATTTTTCCTTAGTTCATGTAAATCTAAACATACCAGTAAATAGCCCAGAGATGCTCCAAAGTGTGGCAGAGCTAGACTGCTTCCATCTATAATGGTCATCATCCTTGCCTGCTTTGCTAAGTTCTCTCCAATATATCCATTTTAAAGTCAGAGAACAAAATAAAGTGCTGAAAGGACCACATCTCCTTCTTCTTATGGGCATGAAGTGGAGGTTGCACACATCACTTCTGCTCAGAGTCTACTGGCCTTAATTGAATATCATTGCCACCTATCTGTAAGGGAGTGAGGAGTATAGTTTTTTATCTGGATGGCCATGAGTCCAGTTGAAAATTCTATTACCATATAAGAAGACAATCCATATTAGAGAACAACTTGTAGTCTCTGCCATATTCCCTAAACATCAATATGCTATTTAGTGTTTAAGCAGTGTTTTCTAACTGATTAAGTATTCTTTGATTCAGATATTTGGTCCTGTTTTGCTTTTTGTCTGCAGTATTTAGTATGAATAATAAATGCTTGATGAATATTTTATTTTATTTTATTTATTTTAAAATATATTTTATTGATTTCTTACAGAGAGGAAAGGAGAGGGATAGAGACTTAGAAACATTGATGAGAGAGAAACATGGATCAGCTGCCTCCTGCACACCACCTACTGTTGATGTACCTGCAACCAAGGTACATGCCCTTGACTGGAATTGAACCCGGGACCCCTCAGTCTGCAGGCTGATGCTCTATCCACTGAGCCAAACCGTCAGGGCTTGATGAATATTTTAATACATAAAGCTAAGGTAGTAGCTAGAAAGTCTTACAACTCTTCACTGAATCATTTGCAAATTATCAGGTAACTTGAAATTTGCAGGGTGTTAAAATAGTCAAATATATCAGGACTTGAAGGTTAATAACTGTAGACAGGGGCCCTTGGACAGGAATTCATCAAACTACTTTTTGGAGATATCCTCCATACATCCAAATCTTAGGTATCTGGTTGAGCTAAAAACTTCACATATCCACTCACCTTCTGTTATTGGTAAGAACACTGAAATATTCCAGCATAAATTGTATGTTTCCTATGGTTGCTGTAACAAATGACCACAAACGTAGTGGCATAAAGCTTCAGAAGTTTATTCACTCAGTTTTGGAAGCCAGAAGTCTGAAATCAGTTTCACTAGGCCAAAATACAGGTGTCAGCAGGTTACATTCCCTCCAGAGGCTCTAGGGCAGCGGTTCTCAACCCGTGGGTCGTGACCCCTTTGGCAGTCGAACAACCCTTTCACAGGGGTCGCCTAAGACCATCCTGCATATCAGATATTTACATGATGATTCATAACAGTAGCCACATTACAGTTATGAAGTAGCAACGAAAATAATTTTATGGTTGGGTCACAACATGAGGAACTGTATTTAAAGGGCCAGAAGGTTGAGAACCACTGCTCTAGGGGTAAAATCAGTTCTTTCCTCTTCCAGCTGCCAGTGGCTGCCTGCATTCCTTGACTCTTGGTAATATCACTCCAGTGTCTGCTTCTCTTTTCACTGCTTTATTCTCTGTTGTCTGTGTCAGTTTTTCCTCTGTGTCTTTCTTATGAAGCTACTTGTGCTTGCATTTGGGCCCATCTGCTAATTCAGAATAATGTCCCCATCTCAAAATCCTTAATCACATCTGCAAAGATTTTTTTTTCGTTTTTTTCACATAAGGTGATGGTCACATGCCACGGATCAGAACATAGGTATCTTTCGAGGGAGCCATTTTTCGGCTTACAGCAGTAATATTATTTAATTTTAGCCTCACACAAATTTCATGTTATCTTTCAGGGAAACTAAAGTTCAGAGAGGCTAAGTAACCTGCTCTAGATCACCAGCCTGCTCCACCTCATTTTTTCTTCACTCTTTCCCTATACCACTAGCAAAGTGAAGTAATTAAATGCTCAATGACTTGTTGTCATCATCAAGTCATTTTAGGTAGCATGCCTTCCCCTTCCTTACGAGTCTTCATGAGGCCCTTTGTGACTCTTTTTTTCTCTTCAAGGCTGCCTTAATGTCCATTTTATCCTCACTTCAATTATGTGCAAAGTTGGACACCCAGGAGAGGGACCACATGCCCATGCAACTCATACTTGTCATAATTCACTCGTGGGACAACCAGGGAGTATCACGTTCCCTTTATGTAACTGGGTCCAGAACTCTTCTGGACTTTGGCATTATAAAGTTGGGTTACAAATGTCATGAGAACAGACTCTCTGGCAAGATATCTAACATTACAGCTTCCAGTCTCAACCAGATATAGCAATAGACTAGCTTTTCCCAGGGTATTTTAGTGTTTCAGGTTCTGGTCCTAACTGGAATCAAGTGGCAAAACAACTTCCAAATAAACATTCAGAATGTTAGTGAAAAAGTTTAGTTCAGTATTAATTGTATCAATAGGTGAAATTGGGAGAATGGGAGATGAGAATAAGTGGAAGGAGAATGGCATATTTTTCCCCCCTAAATTATCCCTGGGTAAAGGCACATGTTGGAAAGGCCTCGCTGGCTCTATTGAATATCTGATATGCCATTTCGCAAACAGTTATGTGCAGAGGTAGGGCCAGCTCAGCTGTCTTGTTGCTGCACTAATGTGGTGGCTTAGCCATTTTGAGTTAATTGTTAATCGAGCCAGACATTATCTGCAATGCTATTCTGAGAGGTAGAAAGACACACACACACACACACACACACACACACACACACACACACACACACACACACACACCCCTAACATCTTATTACCCTTGTCATCAAGAAGCTCTAAAATTTTTTGTATAATAGCCATAGGAATGACAGAGATGGGGCTATTTTAAGAGCCAAAAATGCCTTCTGTTTTTGGTTTACAAATAATTTTATCTATGAACTAAAATCAGCTGGGAAGGATCTGCCACATCCTGGAAATTGCAAAGGCTGGCATCCAGCAGCACCCTCTCTGTGACACTCATTTTGCTATTAAGAGAAGCCACTTAACAAACCAATTGTCAACAGGGGGAGATGAAAACACAATAGTTAATCAGGCTTTACAAGGTCACACGTCTAATTCGAATTGTAAAAGGACCCCATTAGTGCCTTCTTTCCCTTGTTCTTGAATGCAGTCTCTTTCCAAATTGAGGGCTCACCACTTTGGATCTCCCTACAAGATAGCAGTCAGTTAATAAAGGCTTGAAGTACTATTTTCCTTACTGAGGGCCCCCTTTGGAGCCTATTAACACCCTTTTTTATGACGAGCAGAGCAAGTAGCCTCCCCTGACATGTGTTGGCACTTTCTGAAAGGTCATTAATGCTCCATATTTCAGAGTATAACAAACCCAGGAAGGCTCACAAGGAGCCCAGCAGGGGTAAAATAAAAACAGTGAGTAATTTACAGAGGTTTTTGTCTCACCTAGGTGGTGCATGCACAACGAGGGAGGGAGGGAAGGAGGGGAGAGAGAGAGAGAGAGAGAGAGAGAGAGAGAGAGAGAGAGAGAGAGAGAGAGAATTAGCCACCTCCTCCCATGAGTTTGCAGGGTCCTGGAGATTTCTAGGTAAAATCTAGAAAAGTGAGTTTTTAAGAGACAGACTTGATCAAATATTTGTGCTATAGAAAAGCAGTGTCATAGTGGTTCCGATTCCTCTCCTTGCTCTTTAGAATGAATTTTCCACATGGGTGGGTCTTTTTTTGCCTTCTGCTTATTTGATTATCTCTGAAGCTCTGGTGATTCTTTGATTGAAATAGGAAATTGAAGGGCAAATCTGGAGCTTCATTATATTTTCACATTTCGGAGACATTTTTAAAAAGTAAAGTCATCATATATTTTCCAGGGGTGCTACTTGCATTTTAGTATGCTGCTAACATTTGCATTGGACTCTAGATTGATGGGGTTTAGTTTCTTAAATTATATGTGAAGGTCTGAGAATGAATGTAGAGTTGTTTTTCAAAATAAAACTTCAAAGTGTTATCACAAATAATATGTATACCTGAAGTTCACTTATATGTCTTTGCAGAGCTGACCAGCCATTGACCTTTCTGTGTTTTTAAAGAGAGAGAGATACCACACCAACTAATACATAGCAGTGGCTTCTTGTGTGTGCAGCAACACAAGGGTCATCACCACTGGCTGTTCACCCTGGCGAGGTGTACCTGTTCCTCCTGTGTTCTTAATCTTCTTTCTGTGTACCACCCAGCATTGGAAAGTGAGGATTGTACTGAAAAGTATCCTCTTCCCATTCATACTTCTGACAATGATAGGGATGTCCATGGCCCATCCTCTGCCATTTTTCTGTCCTGCTACAGAACCATAGAGGTAAGCAAGAAGCAACTTGAATTACAGATGAAGGAAGGATCCTGCAACAGCTGCCAGACAATTATTTCTTCAGATAAATAGACTAACTGGCAAGGGTCAGGGAGCTTTTTGGTTTTTGAAAACATATTTTTATTGATTTCAGAGAGAAGAAGGGAGAGGGAGGGAGGGAGAGAGGGAGGGAGAGAGAAAGAGAGAGAGGGAGAGAGAGAGAGAGGAGAGAGAGAGAGAGAGAGAGAGAGAGAGAACCTTCAATGGTTTTCCTGGGCGGGGGGGGGGGGGCGGGGGGGGGCGTCAAACCTGAAACCCAGGCATGTGCCCTAACTGGGAATGGAACCAGTAACCTTTCAGTGCACAGGATGATGCTCAACCAGTTAAGCCAGTCCAGCCAGGCGGAGGTTTATTTTTTAAATTTAAGTGTTAACCTTTAAGTATTTATATTGTATTCAATAATCTTATGGTTGATTATAAAATATTCATCCTTTCTTTTGAACCATTTGGAGTTTATTTTGGAATATGAAGTGAAGTAGGAATACAACTGTGTATTTCACAAAATATAATGCTAATCCATTTTCCAAAGACTGCTTCCAATTTCAACTAGTAGTTCTCTCTCACCCCTGAATTTGAAATGCCCATTTTATAATGTACTAAATCCCTACATATTTTTGGATATATTTCTGAATTTTTATTTATTTTGATGTTTTTATGCCATTCCTGTATCAACAGCATACTCTTTTATATGGTGGTTAAATAGCTTTTATTAATTTAGCATCTGACAGGACAAGTACCCTTCCTTCCCTCACCCCCCCTGAATTTCTTGGCTATTATAACATACTAGAAACCCAGTGCATGAAAATTCATGCACTGGAGGAGGGTCCCTCAACCCAGCCTGCCCCCTCTCACAGTCCAGGAGCCCTCAGGGGCGGGAGGCGACTCGGCAATCAGGGGAAGGCGACGCCCCCATCACACTTCTGCTGTTGCCACTGCCAGCAGCACAAGCCTCAGCCTACCCTGGTTACCTGAGCGCGGGTGGCCCTGGGCAGCTGGGCAGCCGACAGCCGAAGCTTGCCTGTGACTCAGGCTGACCCTGGGTGGCTGGGGGCGCTGAGAGGACTGGGGGACTTCAGAGGCCTTGCCGCGTGCCTGCTGCCCCGACAGGGCTAAGGGGACTGGGCACCACCATCTTGTGGCTGTGGGCACCGCCATCTTTGAGGGCGTGGCAGTCAATTAGCATATTCCCTCCTTATTGGCTGTGGGTGCCGCCATCTTTGTGATGGTGTGAGGGTCAATTAGCATGTTCCCTCTTTATGAGATAGGATTTGTCTTTCCAGATGAAATTTTTGAATTATTTTGTCAAGGCTCAAAAATAATTCTTATTTGGATTTTTAATGTGGAGCATATTGGCTATAATAGTTAAAAGGAAAAATAATATTTTTCTATTACTGCTTCTAATCACCCAAGAAACAAAATATGGCTTTTCAATAATTCAAGTTTTTTTTTTGTTGTTTTCCAGCAATATTTTGTTTTCTTCATACAGTTAGGATGTGTTACTTGTTAGCAACAGAAACAAAATCTAGTTAATATAAGCAGAAGGAATTTTTTCAGAGGACATTGGTAGCTTAGAAAATCGCTAAAAAGTTGGAGAACTAAGCTCAGAAAAAAAGGCAAAAATCAGAGCAGTCCTGGCAGGAAACAATTGAAATCTTATCTGGGAGCTGAAACAGGAGAGGTGAACATGGACCATTTTCTTTCTTTTTAAAAAAATATTTTTATTGATTTCAGAGAGGGAGGGAGAGAGAGATAGAAACATCAATGATGAGAAAGAATCATTGATCAACTGCCTCCTACATGCCCCACACTGGAGATAAAGCCCACAACCCAGACATGTGCCCTGACTGGGAATCGAACCATGACCTCCTGGTTCATAGCTTAATGCTCAACCAATGAGCCATCCCGGCCAGGCATGGACCATTTTATTATGTCCTTGTCTCATGCTACTTCAAATCAAACTCCTCTTTTGTGAGTAAGGTAGCTAATTGCTTAGCTTTTGATCATGTGTCTAGATCAGCCGTGGGCAAACTACGGCCCGTGGGCCGGATCCGGCCCGTTTGAAATGAATAAAACTAAAAAAAAAAGACCGTACCCTTTTATGTAATGATGTTTACTTTGAATTTATATTAGTTCACACAAACACTCCATCCATGCTTTTGTTCCGGCCCTCCGGTCCAGTTTAAGAACCCATTGTGGCCCTCGAGTCAAAAAGTTTGCCCACCCCTGGTCTAGATCATGACATAAGAGACTTGTATAATTCTGGTGAGTCTCTGTATTCATGTAACAGGTGTCCCATCTGAGTCTAAAGGAAAGATAGGCCCTAAGAGGTTGGTGACCTTACCCTCAACTAGGCTTCCTATGTTCTGTTCAACAAAGGTAGAGGAAGGACTAGTGATTGCAGTCCAAAGCTATATAGACATCCAAGAAAAGATTGGAAGGATATAATAGAAGGCAAACACCACATAACAAACTCTATTGAGCAACAGAGTGCAGAGGAGAGTGAGATGACAGAAGCCTGTCTGGGTGTAGTGTATGATTGCTCTCTGAATGCCTTGTTGCATCCTCTCTGACAGCATAGTCAACCCCATGTCCCTTTATTTAAACACTATATATACAAATAATTTGGTTTTACGAACTTTGCGTGAATGTAGTTGCAAAGGAGGAGTCGGTAAGTGGAAAGCTGTTTCCATTCCAGTAGTTAGAGATGAGTATTGAGGTTTTAGATGAGCACTCTGGCTAGGAGAGATGGTTGTGCAGATTGTACACTGTAGTTTCAGGGATTGCCCTCCACATAGACTGTACTCTACATCTGCAACCTTCATGGCTGTGCTTGGTTGCTCTGACCAGAGTCAACATCAATTGGGGCAGTAGGGCCAACAGCATCCCAAGGGAGCACCTGTGGTCTGAAACAGAGCAGCCATGAGGAGTCATTCAATGGGCTGGCCCTACATGATGGTCAGGTGTGGACAAGGGCCTGAGAAAGGTCAATGGCCTAAATTAGAGTGGAAACTCTTGAGAGCTGTGCCACACTCCTGGGAGCTTCCAGAGATACTGGGGTTGAGAGGAAATATTAAAAGGTGGTAGAGGAACTGCTGTTGTCTGTGAAAATGAAGAGAAGTTGGGTCTGATGATGTGGCCTGGTTTTGTAGCCCAGGTTGCAGCACACTGGAGTTTTTCGGATTAATTTTCTAAGCAAACACTGTTAATTGATTTTCAGACCTCAGCTTTATGGTTGGGTCCTAGTTTTTCTTTTTGGACTGAAACTCCTCACTGATGGAAGGAGTGCTGCTGCATGTTAAATCCTCCATGTGCTATCTGGCTATAAAGGATTGTGCAGCCAATTGGCCTGGCAGTCACTGCCGTAGTGTGTTCTTTCTGAACCTTGTTAACTGGCACAAACAGTAAAGTTATGTGACATTAAATGGACTGATGAGATGAGTTCTCCATGATAAACCACCAGGAAATAATTCTTGGCCATGACATTTAAAGAAAGAGAAGAAAAAGAAAATGATGATTTTATAGAGACCACTACAGGGAAAAACTCAGAATTTTTACTAAAAAGTACTCACACAGGGGAAGAGACTGAATAGTGGAAAAAAATTTCTCTTTCAACTTAATCATAACTGGATAGACATAATGGGAAATATTCATAAGAAATATTTTTGAAGGTGGAATGTCTTTTTTTAAAATACATTTTTATTGACTTCAGAGAGGAAAGGAGGGGGAGAGATAGAAACATCAATGAGGAGAATCACTGATTAGCTGCCTCCTGCACACCCCCTACTGGGGATTGAGCCGGCAAAATGGACATGTGCCCCTGGCCGGAATCAAACCTGGGACCCTTCAGTCCGCAGGCCAGTGCTCTATCCACTGAGCAAACTGGCTAGGGCAAGGTGGAATTTCTAAGTCCACAGAAATGTCAATATCTGAAAGGCCCTGTGGCTCTAGCACGTGATAGAAACCGACAAAAATGCAACCCCTGCTACTGTCATCTCTGGAGTCCAAGCAGAAGAGTGTGGTGATGAGCTCATGAAATGGTGGAGACATGAAGTTGACTTGGGCCAAGAGACCTGGCTGGATTTTTACTCTTTTTGAATGTCACCTGTCTGATACCTTGCTTGACCACACTGTGTCTTCACCATGTTGTACTCATTTTATCCTGAGCATTTACATAAGGCCCTTGGAAGGGAAGACACTTTTTTTCGTTAGGATGGAAAAGTGAGGTAACATAAAAGGAAAGAGGAAGTTACTGGCTTGGTACCCCACATGCTCTTCCTGGGTAGAAGCAGTAAGAGGATTTATAAAGAACTGGCTTCTTCAGGATGGATTTTGAGGAAAAAGTGCGACGCATAAAACTTTGCAGTGAAGGAAAGTAGCGAACATATATGAGAGACCTCTACATGCCAGGACCTTTGTATTATCTCTTGTAGTGTCATATAAGTATTCCTATTTTGTAGAACAGGAAAGTGAAGCTCAGAAAGCTTAAGTTATTGCACTAGTCACACATTCAGTAAATTGTGGAGTTAGGATTGAACTGAGCTATACATGTGCTATTTCCACCACACCAGGCTGCTCTTCCTCCTGACCTCCCTCTAACCCCACAGTGCTCTCACATTTGTAGGTGCCATCCTCCCGGTGTGTGTGAGCAAACAGCCCTCACTTGTAGTTGAGGAAGTTAGCACAGCATCTCTGCACTCTCCATGAGTAATGAGGAGTAGTGGCTCTCCCATCATCCACCTGACTTCTCACTGACCCTCACAGCCCTCGCAAGCCTCTGTCATTACTGCTTAAATAGACAATGTTGGGATGGCGATACTTACATTCTATTAAGTAATTATAATTAACTAGAGGCCCGATGCACAAAATTCGTGCAAGAGCACGCCTTCGCAACCCCAGCTGCCTCGGCCCTTGCAGTCCCGGCTTTGTCAGGAAGGTTGTCTGAACAGTCATTCTGCTGTTCGGCCGTTCAGTTGCTTTGCATATTACGCTTTTATTATTATAGATTCTTCTGAGCTTTGTGAAGTTACAAACTAATTTTAAAATTCTAGAGGTAGAATTAGATTCTTCTTTTTCATACAAGTAGACTGGTATGGCAAAAATATCAGATTCACCCAGTAGAATACTGCTGTTGCCCTTGCAGCCAGCAAGAGGGAGGGAGAGGGTGAAGTTTCATCCATCATTACTCCTGGCAGAGCATGGCACATTCTGGATGTGGAGAAGGGCTGCTGAGTGTGATTCTAGTAGCTGTTGGGACCACAAAAATGCAACTGCAATTGTGCCAGCAGGATCCAGGAGGTGGATCTGCAGTGGCACAGTCAGGAGGGCTCTGCCTGTAACATTGAGGGCCTTTAGGGTGGCTAATGGGAGAAGAAAAGAAGGCTTTCTGCTCTATGGGGCCATTTATGAGTCTCAGGAAGGAGTGCCTAGTCTTTCACTGGCTAAGATACCTGTTCACAAGTAACGTTGTCATCCTTTCAAATAATAACACTAAAATAACAAGTACTCGTTTATACCTAATATCAAACTACTGTGCTACTAATTGAAAAAACTTGCTTCCTCTTGCTTTTTCTTTAAGACCTAAAGGTGACAACTAATTTAGAGGAAAGTCTGGTGCTCAAGGGGGAAATATCTCTTTAATGGGTGACAGTTGATTGGAAGGATCATTCTATACAAAGAGATTTTTCTATAGACCCCTACTTTGTCTATGCATACATTCCCAAAGTTGACGTCCATTCAGAACATATTTACAATATTATGCTAATGTAGCTATTGTTCACTCTACATTACTGTCATGTCCTCTTCTCCTTTTGCCCCTTGGCCAGTCAGGATCCTAAGGTTAGGCCAAAGGAATTCCTTTTACTTATACTCTTTCAAATGCTCCAATCCTGTCACATTTTAGCCTGTTTCACATTTACACTCTAACTTTTTTGAATGGTTTTCTTTTTCTGGAGATACTGGAAGAAAAAAATGTAGCCTTCTGTACTAGATTATACCTTGCAGCTTGTTGCTCATTCCATCTACTGAATGGGATCCATACCTTTCTCTTGCTTGTAAAGTTGTCAGCCGTGGAGCCCATTGAGTATCTGTTCCAATTAGAGCAATTGCTTTATGGTTTGTCCACACTGCTGTCAGTCTCTGACTCATTTTGATTGGTGTCTTGAGTTATTTCCAGGGATTGTTATAACACCAGGCTTTTTTTCTTTCTTGGATTTCACTCTTTGTTGGAGCATGTCTTCAAGTTACTTCTTCAAAAAGACTGTGCAGCAGATAACTTTTTTTTTCTTTAATTAAGAAATGTCTTGCCCAGCCCACGTGGCTCAGTGGTTGCATCAACCTATGAACCAGGAGGTCACAATTTACTAGTAATTCCTGATCATGGCACATGCCTGGGGTTGGGGTTGCAGGAAGCAGCTGATCAATGATTCTCTTTCATCATTGATCTCTCTCTCTCCCTCTCTGAAATCAATAAAAATTAAAAAAAGAGAGAGATGTCTTTATTTTCCTATTACAATTGACTGATAATTTAAAGAAATGTAAAATAATAGGTTCAAAATAAAGAGTCCTAAAACTCTGAAGGGGCCAGGCTTCTACCACCTCTTTCTGCATATATTGTAGGCCATGATCCTCCCTGGTTTTCTGCAAAAA
Organism: Myotis lucifugus; assembly: GCF_000147115.1. Classification (NCBI taxonomy): domain Eukaryota; kingdom Metazoa; phylum Chordata; class Mammalia; order Chiroptera; family Vespertilionidae; genus Myotis; species Myotis lucifugus. Next base: position 1,892,924 of record NW_005871159.1, read on the forward strand.
AATGCTTCCATATACTATCTATCTTCAAGGAATTTATGGAGATCTCTCTCTCTCTCTCTCTATTTTTGTCTTTTTGTTTTACTGTTAGGGATTTATTCCCTTTTTTTAAAAAAACACTTTTATCTTTTATTACCAATTTAACTATTTAACTACAACCCTGAAAGGAGAGGAGACAAACTTCTACATTTTACTTGTGCTCAATCCATCATTTTGAAAAAACAAACAAAATCTTGGCCTTCACCTGTAAAAGTGCAAATACCTTTGGGGTAAGGGTGAAAGAGGTAGCTAACCTTATTATGTGGTGTGCATTCCAATAACTAAATTATTCTGAAAAGCTCGAGAGAACAGTGAGTGCATCAGGGCTTGTACAAGGATATATAAACAAGTCTTCACATTATCTCTTTGCTTTGGAACTGAAAGGCTAACTGTGGTGGTAAGTAGGATTTAATCCTAGCTCAGGGACAATTACTTCAGTGCTGTAAATCCTGTTTACAAGTTACTATTGATTTCTGTTGTCAACAGTGTCACCAATATATCTATGTATATTAGATCTAAATAGATATAGCTAGATATATGTGCCATACATTCAAACATATATATACACATATACATATATGTACACATATATATGTTTAAGCCTTAACTGGTTTCATTTCTGACATATTTCCTAATTTTCTAACCCTCATAATAGAACGTCTGGGTATTTGGATAATGTAAACCTTGGCGAATGCCACTCACAGAAAAATTTAGGTCATGTGCCCATGTGACCTTTGATGCAACCAGTTTCTCTGGATCCTTTAACACTTGAAAATATTCAAACTTCTTTTCTCACGAAATTGTGGCCACTTTGCTGCTTAGTCTGTACCCCCCCCCCTAACTTTAAGGTGTCCTAAAAACCAAATATCGCCTTCTGAAGTTGATTTTATCATGTAGATCTTCAGGCTGAGTAGATTGTCATTTGAGGCCAGAGTTCTTTTAGCTACAAACCATCTAATCCTGAAAGTGTTTCAGAGAATTTTGGCTCTGAGAATATGTAGGTGAACCTGGCTATTGACACTGGTGGATAAAGGCCACTAAGGGAAGAGACCATTTTCTCAGAATATCTCACCCCTTACTAAATCTTCACTTTGTCTCATTGTCTTAAATTCCAATTGATTATTCATATTTAAATTGGCTTAAATGTCTACTTTCTTTTCCTTCCATCTATTTTAGGATTAAAAAATTTAAGTTTGAGTATAGGTAGAGGGAGAGAGCAATGAGAAAGGAGGCTCTGAGGTATGTGGGGGCAGGGGTGAGCTGCCTGAGACTTAGGGAGATGGTGCCTTAAGACAGCATGGCCTACTCCAAGGTCATGTCCTAGTATGCAAGCATCTTGGCCTCTGAGAACAGCAGAATGAGTCTACCCCACTGACTGGTTTCTGGCCGCTTGCTCTTCTGTTGTGATGACAGAGCAACATACTCATTTCCCCCAAAGTTTACTGCTCTGTGTTTGAGGACCTGTAACCAATTCCCAAAGTATCCTGTCCTCTTAGACCAATGCAGTCCAACCATATCCATGCTGAGAATTCCCCCCTCAGTTTCCTCACAGCTGGAGCCATATTTGATCAAGTGTTGACTCACTGGACTGTGTACTCCAATTTCCCTGCAAGAAAGATAATGAGAAAAGGAAATGCCTACAGGGGAAGGAGGATAGAGTTTTGGACTTCTTCCTAAAAATATGAGGCAATATTTATCTTCTAGTCCTCAGTTTGATGCTACCTGGGGGAGGCAGACTCTGTATCCTTGCTTAAGAAACCCTGCTTTTACCCCCTCCCTATTCGAATTAAGGAAGAGGATATTTTTTTGTGTTTCATGTGTTTAGATAGTTGCAAAGTGAGTGTATTCCTGGGTCAGGCTAGCTAATTTGGCCTCCTGAAGCAGTAGAAATTTGGAGCCAGAGCCCTGAAACAATACACCGCGAGTATCTATGAAAGGATTGAGTTATGTATCTCTTACAAGTAATTTTTAGTTAGCTTTTTCTAATCAGTGGGTGGTATTATTTTGACTACATTAATAATTCATGCCTTATTCTAGAAAATGAAAAGATTCACATTTGGGATTGGTCAGAAGTAATTTGGTGTTTTTGCATATGCAGAGTAAATTTGGGTAAAGAATGAAAAGGGATTAAGGTTTATTAAACATGTTTATATGCAGGTATTCTTTATACATTTTCTTATTTTATTCTTCAACAGCAACAATAACACTTCTTTGACAAAAGTATCATTAATATATTTTATAGTTAAGCAAATTGACTTTCAATGAGTTGAAGTAAATTGCTCCAGGTCACTCAGATTGTAAACGGTTGAGTTGCATTCAAATTCAGATTTTTGTGACGTCAAATCTAGGCTTTTTCTCTTGCCCCATAGTGTCTCTGAAAATGATGCTGAAAAGTCTGTCTCCATAAAAATAACGTTGTCACTGATCTGCCACAGGGCCTGAAATTGCCCTCACTGAAGTCACTGAAAGACATCATTTCTAGAAAGCACTTATTAAAATGTAACTGTGCCACCCAAAGCAAGCACAGTGTGGGAATCAGGGAAATCAGCCCACACCCTGCCCCAACCCCTTACCATAGTTTAATGATAGACCCAATATTAGAGCACAAAGGGGCTTTGGGAGGATTCAGCCCACCCTCTTCTTTTTATAAATGATGAAACTGAGATGCAGAAAGGCTAAGTAAACTTCTCCAAATTATATAACTTGTGTGGTTAGTTATATCAGAAAACAGGGCCCTAGGGGAGGACACAGAAGAAAATATATTTAGGGAGTGAGGAAGGGACAGACATGTTCAATGTTTGGGGTACTCTTAATGGAAAGTATTATATAAATAGAACATTGAGGCAGCACAGATATCCATGGGTCCACTGCCCTGAGGACCTGAGGTGGAGGGAGCCCCAGAAAGTAGGAGGATACCTATCACGGGGAGGTGAACATTGCAATTTTGCCAAGGACCAGTCCTGTTAGAAGCCTTGAATCATTAGAAATGTTTGGGAAGGTATTTACCATTGTTGTTCTTTGTTGAACACCTTCAATCACTCCTATCTGTATTTGATCAACTCCTAATTGATGAAAGACTCAAAGTCAAACAATACTCTATGAGAATAGTATCTGCAGTTTATGCACAGTTTGTAGGCCAAAGCTCCAAAGTGCCTGACACCTCAAAGTGGAACATAAAAAAGCAATAGGTTAAATTTTGAATCCCACCAAATATTTGGGATGTCAGGTGACTTCACTGGGCATCCACATAGATAGCTTCCATTTAATGGTAAAATAGCACCGGATATTAGACCTCAGTCCTTGAGTTTTGGCTGAGGAAGAGCCAAGACTCAAATACAAACAAAAGTTTATTTAGAAAGTCACAGAGATAGAAAAAGTGATCCATAGAAGAAGTGAGCCAGTTGGGCTGTGTAAGCTCAGGAAACAAGATACAGAGGCAAAAGAAGGGCCCTTGAAGCAAAGGTATGCACACCTGAGGAAAGAAGCAGGGGTGAGGGTGGGGGCGGGGGGGGGGGGGGCAGGCCTTCTCTAGAGAGAACCTAGCTGAGTCCTTTGTCTTGAGGGTTCTTATCTGGAAGACCTTGGAGGATCTCATAGAATATTCATCAACTTTCCAGGTGTGTCCTTTCAGGGTGGTCTTCTCTACCGATTGGTCAGTGCTAGGATGAGGTCATTAGTCATTACATCATGTTGTCAGCCATGGCTTTGCTCCCCTGTGGCCTTGCTACTTCTCTGAGCCTGGAGCTGAAACACAACTGAGGCCTAGATGTTATCTGTAATTTGATTAAAACTCTTTCTCTGTGGTCAACAGACCAGAGGCTTTGTTAAGATTATTTGATGCAGGGCCAGAACCTCATTGTCCTGAGGGCTTAATGCTTTAGGGAGTGGTTGTGAGGGCTTGTATGGGAGTCATATGAGGCTATTCTCTGGCCCCCTTGTTTCTCCTCTATGGGGGTCTACTGGATGACTAGCGACATGCCAGGGGAGGAGAGGTCAGAGCAGGGTCTGAACCGTATGACCAGTGATGTGCAAGGGGAGGAAAGGTCACCCTAAGGGCAAGGTCCCAACCTACAATTGTCCATTAATAGATGCCCAGAGCTTTCCACCTGGTGACCCTCTGTACCTGGGTTGTTGGTCCTGTTTTGCTCATGTCTGTCTAACTGCCTCCTGTTTCATAATCTCTCTGATTCTGATCAATGGTACCACAGGGGGAAATGACAAGTCCTGCAAATGTGATGGCATTCTGGCTAGAGGGGTCTGGTTTTAGTTTTCATTTCATATGAGGAAAGCCTTTTACCTCAAGCTTAAGAAAAGAGCAATTCTGGTTCCTGAAAGAGAGAAATGTTACCCTGCTCGCCTCAGCCTAGGAAATAGCCCCACTGGCAAACTTGGCAGCTGTTCTGAGGAGAGTTGTGTGGCTAGCTCTTCAGGCTAGAAGTATAATGCTAACTGCATAATGATGTCTGAGAAAATCAAAGACCAAAGGAACGATTACAGTTTGGTAGAAACAAATATTCAACCAAGCCCAACTTTTGGGTAATTTTTGAAAGGATGCCCTTGGGTCTTGGGGAGACATAATGGTTATAGATTCTGTAGGAAAATCATAATCATGAGAGCATTCAAAGCATCCGATAACCTGTGGTTAAGCCTGTGTGTGTAATTGTGATTAGCTGGTCTAGGGCAGGCACTTGGAGATCAGGAAGCCAACAAGAGCGTGTCCAAGTATAGCAGTAGAAGTGAGGCATGGGTGTTTGCTTGAACAGAGCACAGAACAGAGAAAAGAAAGGCCTTGTTTAGCCCCTCTGTAGAAACACCTACCGTTGTCTCCACCATTCACTGGCCACTTGTTTTTGAAAAAGCACCTAGCTTTTGGACCTCAGTTTCCTTTCTCATAAAACTAAAAATTTTGATTAGATGATTTCAAAGGTCCTCCCATCTATAACATTGCATAATCCAGCTGAAAACACATTCTAGGTCTTTGGAGTATTTGTGTAGTTCTACTACCCACCCACCCCCATCCTTCAGATGGTTGAGTATCTACTAGAGGCTCAATTTGGTTGGTAGTGGGACACCAGCAAAGAATAACAAGTTCTGGTTCCTGCCCTTAAGAAATTGTTAATTCAATGGTGTTACTTTTCTGAAATATATGTGAAAATCAATAACAAAGGAATATTATTCACTGTGCTGTGCATGATAAGAGATAAAAAGGAAAATGAGGTACTATATGGGCTCTTGAATTTAGGAGTCTAAAGCAATACATGTGAAACAATTAGAAGACAATTAAGGGATAAACTTTTGCATGCACCAGGATTCATAATGTGGGCCCAGAAGTCAGAGCAAGCATACTGGGGGAAGAGAGACTTGGTGGGACCTTGGAGGGGTGCTGGGATTGAATCGACAGCAAAGAGAGACAAGGAAATGCCAGCTGGGGGAAATGGTATGATAATTAATAGAAAAAATATTCAGAGTTTTTCTCAGAAGCACTGAGAGCTTCAGCTGTCCTCAGCCAAATGTTAACCCAGATGGTATATCCAAATTTCATAATTAACAGTTCACCCAGTCACCACAGGTGCTTAAGTACAAGTCTCATGTTATTTATTTGTGGGGCCAATGCAGAAGAAGGAAAAAACCTAGGAGTGAGGAAGGAGGGTGTGTGGGGGTGATACCTGGAGGCAGTTTTCCAAGATGGGTCAGTTTGATTAGTTTCTGTTTGGTCATTGTTTCTGAAGCTGCATGTAGGTTTTATCTCTGTGTGCAGAAAAGGTATCCATTTTTTTAAGGAAGCCACAGATGGCGTTCTCAAGGCCAGCACGTGCATATATACAAGGGCACAGTGCCTGGCACAATGCTCTCCCTTATTTCCCTTGACTGTTGAGATGGGGGAAGAGAAGGTGGGGACTAATAACAATGAATCAACATTTCTGTTGAAAGCACACGTTTGAGTAGATCTTGTACTGCTGATGGACATTGGGAGGGAAGTAAATGGAGGAGGTACCCTTAAAAGTGTCCAGACATAGTGTGTTACCTATGAGACTGAGTTCCCGCTTCCTAATGTTCTACTCCCTGTACTAGCCCTTTCCTCAGAGGCACACAGATGGCTGCTGCCTGAAAGGCCACAAACAGAATTGCAAAATGAGCAATTTATCATTTTCAGTTCCTTTTCTTCCTTTCTGGCCCTCTCCCACCTCCCATGAGGGAAGGTAAAACGTGGGTGATCCATTCCATCCTTGGAGTTCTGTGTTTAAACATTCCCCTGCTTACGAAGTAAGATGGTGGCATTGGGTTCCAATCCCCCAGGTTTTAGATTATATTTTCTCCAGATATGTGGTGTGTGTTTGGCCCTTATCCAATCTGAAGGTTTCTTAAAGTTACCTGATGATACTGTTGGGAAAAGAGGACTGTGTTCTTGATGTCTTATTACATATTGTAGTCTCCCCATCTGCCAGCCCCTGCCACACAGCTGTCCACATCGACTGTGCATGACCAAGTCACTGACCTTGTAAAGCAGCGGTTCTCAACCTGTGGGTCGCAACCCCTTTGGCGGTCGAACGACCCTTTCACAGGGGTCGCCTAAGACCATCCTGCATATCACATATTTACATTATGATTCATAACAGTAGCAACATTACAGTTATGAAGTAGCAACGAAAATAATTTTATGGTTGGGTCACAACATGAGGAACTGTATTTAAAGGGCCAGAAGGTTGAGAACCACTGTTGTAAAGGAAAGCTGAGATTCCTTCTGAATGAAATAAAGAGGCTTCTTACTTCTTTATTCCTACACAGTTCACTGATTTAAAATGATTTGTCCAAACATCCAGTACACTGGGCCTACACTTGAACTAGAATATTGGTCTCCTGGTACTCTTCAAATCCACAGATTTCTACTCATCCAGAATTGTTGTTCCTTCATGAGAGGCAATATAATACATTAAATACTGATTAAAAGGGTGGGGTCGAGCCCACTCCAGAGATAGCTTTCCTCTTCATGTATGCATGCTCAGGACTGGGGGATGGTCCCAGGGCTGTTTAGTTTTGTGTCTGTGTGTGTGTGTGTACATGTGTACATAGAGTTGCCAGTGTGGGGGTTGCTGGTGTATAAACAGAGCTGGAGGGCAGTGTACTAGGGACCTCTACTTGCTCATGCTATAGTCTACAAATGTTAGGAGTTGGACTCCTTTAGGAATTTTTGCTTTAAAGATCATTCTGGCTGCTGCGTGAGGAATGGACTGTAGGGAATATAGCCTATGAGAAGGAAGATGTACCTATATCCAGGTGAAAACCATCAATGTCTGAACCAAGGCCAGGGTTTTGGGAAAGGACCAGAAAGGGATGGATTTGAGACCTTTTGTAGAGGTGGTAAGATCCACAGAACTTTGTGTCCAACTAGAATCAGCCTGAGAGAAGAACTGAGGATGGTTTCCATGTGGGTAGGACAGTTGTGCCAGGCCCTGAGAGAGTGCCCAGAAGGAGGTGCATTCAGTGTGAGTGGGGAGAATAATGAGTTTAGTTTGGCGCATGCTGAGTTTTCAGTGCTATTGGACAATCCAATAGAAATGCCTGCTAGGGTTGGCTATAATAACAATAATGACTATTGCATACATAATATTCTATTGAAATCTATATCTGTAAACTGGGATTTCTCAGTCTCAGCACTGGTGACATGTTGGACCAGATAACTCCTTGTGGGGGCTGTCATAGTGCTTTATAGGATGTTGAGTAGAGAATCCCTGGTCTGCTACTATGCACAGAAGCAGCTCATCTGCAAAAGAAACAAGCAGGTTGCAAATATTACCTTTGAACTTGATAAGTAGATCCTTCAACAGTCATCTCCTCCCCCTTCAGAAATGGTATTTCTAATGAGCAAGCAGAGAAAGGGGGCCTTTCTCTCCTTAATCCTATTGATTACTGAGTGCTTTCATCTCTTGCTGGTTCTATCATGTCAGGGATTGGAGGGTGGCTTGTTCTGGGACATGGAACACCCATCCATTTTACTGAGCAGGAATTAAAAAGTCCTGAGGAGTAACTGCCGAAGGCCAAAGTACTTCCTGGCTGTGGTTCCCAAACTTGGCAGGTCATTTGGATCACCTGGGAGAACTTCTAAAACTCTAGGTTCTTGGCCCTCCCCTTGGGGAGTCTAACTTAGTAGGTCTGAGCCCTACATTCTGGTTTATAAAAACCATCACATTCGGGATGATTGTGAGGAAATGCTGGGATAAAGCTTTCCTCTGTAGTAACAGTCTATACGCTTTTTTTCCTATGAAGGGCCAGATAGTAAATATTTTAGGCTTTTCAGGCCACACCATGTCTGCTGCAACTACCTGCTGTTATAGTGTGAAAACCATCATAGACACTAAATGAATGAGTGAGGCTGTGCTCAGATAAAACAACACTGATGTTAGGATTTCATATACTCCTCATGTGTCACAAAATATTATCTTTCTTCCCCCTCCCACCCCCCAGCCATTTAAAACTGTAAGCCATTCTTAGCTTGCAGGCAATACAAATATAGGCATTGGACCATATTTGGCCCTTGGGCCATAGCCGGCCAACTCATGAGCTATAATCCTTGGATACTTAACTTCAAACATTGACTAAATGCTGACTAACATAGCTTAGAATATCGGCTTAGAATCCTTGACTGTTTTCCAGCATCATGACCTTGGGTAAATTAGTTCACTTCCCTGAGCCTTATGTGTCTTATCTATAAATGGAATAATTATTCATATAATTCCTGGGTTGTTGTGAAGATTAAATGAGATATTATGTATAGATTCCAGTGCAGTGCCTGGTAATTTATAAGTGCTCAGTACGTGTCAATTTATTATAAGGTACTATGGTTAGTACCTCGGAGATTGAATAAACAGATAAAGCCAGTTTCTCCACCTTAAAAGAACCAACACACTAACCAGCAGGACAAGACATGCATACAAACCATTCTTTTATGACAATATAAATTCCTTTGGAGCTGATACACATACACTTTGTCTGTAGACATTGAGGAGAGTGTTGTGGGCATAATGCTGGGGAGGCAGGCCTGTAATCTTGCTTTGCATCCCTGTACTTCTCTGCTCTTCCTTTGGAAACACATTCCTGTCAATCTCAGATTATGGAATTCAGCAGTTATTAGAGAGCCTTGAGCAGACACAGAACAAGTTGAGTAGGGTTTCTAGCTCCCCACACTTGTTTAATTGACTTGCATGTCTAATTCATTGTGAACTATCAAGAAAATAAGCACAGAGTCTGTCCTTAGGATATAATTGATGCATACTTCTGGAGTTCCCTGAGCCATTGACAAAACTTTCTATTCAAGGCAGTGCTGCCAGGAATATCTGTATCTAAATATTTTTATACCCATGTGAGAGTTTATCTTTAGGAAACAAATTCCAAATTTCTAGATCAATGGGTATGCCTACTGTGATTTTGATACAAATTTCCCTCGATGGTGAATACACTGATTTTTATTCCCAGGCATTTTGGCAGCTATAGCATCACAATATCAACATAAAAGTTATAGAATTGAAGTAGTATCATTAAGCTCTTCTCTAGTGGTTTGTCTTTAAGTTTCTTATATTTGTATATTTTCGTGATTGCTTTTTTTGAAAATTTTTGTGTGTGTGGAGGTTTTGTGTACAGTAAAGAAAGTTTATATTATTATTTTTATAAGTTAGAAAATTTGGATGGGAATTCTATATCATTTAACAAGGAATGATAACCACTCATGTAGATAGGGGCCATATGTAGCTATTAAACATTAGAATAAATTAGAAGGATACCAGTAGGAGTTTATATCTTCAGGAAAAATTATTTATGTATTAGGAAGAACACAGAATAGAAGTCAGAAAACTTGTTCTGTTCCTTTTTTGTCTTTTCTTCTATGGCATCTAAATTTGCTCTGCCCACTTACCATCTTATCTGGATGGAATATGAAAGCAAATGGAATGCATAATTCATATGATCAATTTATTATTAATAAGGGTAAGATATCATTTGGGAGTGTCAAATATCAGTGACATTCATTATATATATATTGAATGGACAATATAATATATTGTCCAATGTCTATGCTACTCAGTTGTTGAATGTGCTGCATCTGATTGTTATCTCCTTTGGCCAAGTCTTAGGCAAAATGGTGAACCATGTAAACTGTCCTGGGATTCATTCGATTTTTTTTTTCATCACTTCCACCAAATCTTATGATAGGGTGGCCTTCCCAGCTGCTCACAGCTATGCATCCCTCCCCAAAAAACAATGTTTTACCCCAAGCAATGCAATTTGTTTTAATATTTTTTCTCCATCTTTCTCCTATTAGAGCAGTGGTTCTCAACCTTGGCTGCACATTAGAATCACCTGGGAATCTTTTTAAAATCCTGATTTCTGGGCCTCATCCTCCAGGAATTCTGTTTCTTTGTTATGGGGTGGGGCCGATTTTTTGCTTTGAGTTGCGAGCTAAAATTCGGGTTACGAGCCAGCTTCAGATACCCCACCGCTAGTTGGCGCAGCGAACGTCACAGTGAACGCCACAACATCAGCCCAGCATCACGTGTCTCACTCGTTCACTGTTGATTTGACATACGAGTGATTTGAGTTACGAGCTCCGTCATGGAACGAATTAAACTGATAAGTCAAGGCCCCACTGTAGTTTTAATTATCTTTATGAAAAGTAAATGGTTGGGCTAGATCTAATGCCTATTGTAGAGATGGAAAAGACAAAATCCAAAGGCTTAGAGTACAATACACCTGTATGGCACCCCTCTTCTCCATCTACAGTCAATTTTACCTCATTAACCTCATTTGAATTCATCCCATTTTATACAGGTCCACTGCCATAACTTAATGTCCTCCCACTCTTACCTGGATAACCACCCCAGCCCCCTAAAATAAAAAAATATGACCATGTCTCTTAAAATCATTTGATAGCTCCATTTAATGTGGCATAAAAGCATCTTCATGTTCACACATCCCCTTACCCTGAGCTTCACCCATTCTCATTTCCCACTCTCAGTCTAAGTCTACACATAAGACCTTTGGATAGATCATTTGCCTCCCTACTTCTTTGTTTTGTAAAGGTTTAATCTGAGAAATGTTGGCTTTTATTTTTATTTCTTCTCTCTGCTTGATGATTATTTCATAACTTCTCCTTTTTGACTTGGTTGCTACAGGCTTGAAACCCAATTTGTGGTCTTCATCTTATAAATACATAGACATTTAATAGCATGCATTTAATTTCATTCCTTGGTCCACTTGTTTTTCCCACTCTTTTTACTCCCTTCCATCTAACTCTTAAAAAACACATACATCACACAAGTTTATGTTGCATTTCTATTACTTTTGACATTGTATGTACCTTTGAAAGTTTCCTTAAATCCTTTCTGGACCAACCAACCAAGTACAAATAAATAAATAAATAAATAAATAAATAAATATCTGCCCCTACTTATCCTTCAAAATCCAGCCTAAATATCTCCTCCTTTGTCTTGGTTTAGCTCTTTGTCCTCTATGATCCCCTATCACTTTGAGTTACTATTATAACTCTAAGCCAGGGGTCCTCAAACTTTTTAAACAGGGGGCCAATTCACTGTCCCTCAGACCGTTGGAGGGCCGGACTATAGTTTAAAAAAAAACTATGAACAAATTCCTATGCACACTGCACATATCTTATTTTGAAGTAAAAAAACAAAACGGGAACAAATACAATATTTGTATTTGCATGTGGCCCGTGGGCCGTAGTTTGAGGACCCCTGCTCTAAGCAATCCATATTATAACTGTCTGTTTTCTATAATATATTGTAACTGTCTGTTTCTCCACCAAACTGAACTTTTCCATGAGGGCATGTTGTCTTTTATTAGTGTATTTCCAGCTTCTAGGGCAGTGTCTGCACATGTGATAAAGTGTTCACTGAATAAATGGATAAATAATTGTACATACCAAAGAATATAGAACTTTTATTTTAATTGGTAAAGGTTTTTATATTATTATTAAGAGAATATAGAACCTCTGATCAGGCCAACTCTACTTCTAGGGACCTATTAGAGAATATGGTTACCTTCCTGAACATTAATATACTACTTCCTTGTTGTTCTCTTTGAAAATATAGGACAATTTTTCTTTGCTCATTTCTAGAGCTGATATTTTCAAGGTAACTATCTCTAGTTAATCACAGTATGTTTGGTGAAAAGAGTGCCAAGAACACAAGAAATGTTTGCTTAATTTGTTGGTCTTTAAAGTCTTCCCTGAACAGAGAAATAACTTAGTTCCCAGGAGGAAGATGATGGCCCCTTTGAGCAAGATTTGAAGATTGGAAGAGAATGTGGAGAAAGAAATGGGCAAGCACAAGGAAATGTGTTCTCACCAAAAGGAAAACCTAGTATTTCCCCTCTCACCCACTACTAAGTTCCTAATTGTTGGATGTTAGTAATTAAAAGGCTTACAGTCTCAGTGTTGGTCTTCTTGAAGCTCCCAGGATAGGTGTATAAACAATAAGACATGCTGCTCTGTCCATTGGCAGCATAGTGAGTTGGCCATTTGGTGATAATTTTCCAGTGATTTGTTAGTTGAGCTCTTGCCATGAGCTCCAGCAAGTCTTACATGAGTCTGTTGGGTTTCTTTTCTGCAGAACCGAGCAACAGTCCATGTGCAATATTTCCTGATGACGGGAAAGAGAAGTTGAAAGAGCACTGGAAAAAAATGCAAATACTTGAAGAAATATTAATCATTGAAAAAATAAGTTGTCTAATTTATTGTTCCTCAGTTCATCTGTTTGGGTCAAGAAAAAAATAATGTTATGATTATGTTTCTTAATTTGAAAATATCTGCCCAGCATTTAGTGTACATTTGGGGTCACCTTTGATACATTCCCAGGTTTCCTTTAAGTGCTTCAAAAATGGACACACCTGCTGTAAGTTAGGCATGCCATCTTATGACCAGCCATAGATTTATCATCAAGTGTTGGGAGTTGATGTCAGATTTGATTTTTAGGTCTTTTCGGTTAGTTATCCTGGATGAATTTAATATTCACTCTGATATCCCTCTAAGGTCCCCTGACATGAAAATTTATGTCTGTGCTAGAGGCTTTTTTCTTGCAGTATATTCATGTAAAGGACACATTTTAGACCTAGGTTCATTTTTAGAATGTATTCTGTAAGCCTAAAAAGAAGTCTCAGTTTTAATGCATTCTCTCTTTGTTTATTTAAAACACATCTATTACTAGATATCATGAGACTGGCTACAACACCTTGTCACTGGTCATTTTGAGGACATAGAAAGTGCCTCAGGGTAGAATGGGCTTACCCAACCTACCTGTAACCATGATGACAAAAACTAGAGATGTAAGGGGTACCTCTTGACTGGGGAGTGGAAATGTTTTAGCTAAGTTAAAACCTTTTGTGGAGCACTGGCACCTTGAGATGTTTGATAGACAAGGGGCTATCAAATTTAGTACACTATTTATCCCTCTGTAGCTCCATAAAAGAGTTCCAAGACTCAATTTCAGTGTGTGGTTGGTTTCAATTTAATTCTGACACTGTCGATGCAGAGATAGAATCAGATTCCAGAGGACTCAGTCCATTAGGCCCACCTTCCACATATCTTTATTTAAGTAAGTTTGAACATTTTTATACACTTACTGGACTTTTGCATTTCTTTCTTTTTTTAATCCTCACCCAATGACATGTTTCTATTGATTTTTAGAGAGAGAGGAAGGGAGAGAGAGAGAGAGAGAAGGATGAGAAACACTTATTGGTTGCCTCCCCTATGTGCCTTGGCCTAGGATTGAACCCACAACCTAAGTATATGCCCTGATTGGGAATTGAACCCTCAACCTTTTGGTATAAAGGACGATGCTCCAACTGAGCCACCAGGCCAGGGCACATTTCTTTTATTTTTTTTAAATTTATCTATTGACTTTAGAGAGAAGAGAGGTGGGGAGAGAGAGAGAGAAAGAAAGATGGATGTGTTGTTCTACTAATCATGCATTTATTGGTTGATTCTTGTATGTGCCCTAACCCAGGATCAAACCTGCAACTTTGGTGTGTTGCGATGATGCTCTAACCAACTATGCTACCTGGCCAGGGCTGTATTTCTTTTGAGATCTACTAGGTCAGTGATGGCGAACCTTTTGAGCTCAGCACGTCAGCATTTTGAAAAACCCTAACTTAACTCTGGTGCCGTGTCACATATAGAAATTTTTTGATATTTGCAACCATAGTAAAACAAAGATTTATATTTTTGATATTTATTTTATATATTTAAATGCCATTTAACAAAGAAAAATCAACCAAAAAAATGAGTTCGCGTGTCACCTCTGACAAGCGTGTCATAGGTTCGCCATCACTGTACTAGGTCATGCAGTTGCCTTTAAAATTATTTTATTGATTTAAAAGCATTTTTAAGATATTAACTTTTTTTTCTAAAGGATATGTTGGAAACAATTTCTTCCCAGTTAATTTGCCTTTTCATTGTATTATGAGTTACTAATTTCATGTGGTCAAATCTATTAATCTGGCATTGTGTTTAGAAAGGACTTCTCCACTTGGAGATCAGATAAATATTCATCCATTTAAAAAAAAACACACCAAATTTTTAGGGTAGTTTTACACAAAAATTACAAAGATAGTACAGGGATTTACCATATATTCTGAATTCAGTGTAATTTCTTACTTATTTAGGGTACATTTGTGACAACTAATGAACCAACAGTGATTTGTTACTACTAACTAAAGGCCATACTTTATTCTATTTTTGTTTTTTTTTAGTTTTTATCTAATGTCTTTTTTCTCTTCCAGGATTCCATCCAGAATACACACTACATTTGGCCATCATGTCTCCTTAGGCTCCTCTGGGTGTGACAGTTTCTCATCCTCTGTTTTTGATAATCTTGACAGTTGTTAGGAGTACTGGTCAGATATTTTATAGAGTATTCCTCATTTTATGTTAGTCTGATTTGAAGGGTCATGATTAGACTGAAGTTATGGGTTTGGAGAAAAATAACACAGGGGTAACGTTCTATTTCATCATATATCAAGGATGCATACTATCAATGTTATATCACTTTTTATGTTGACCTTGATCACCTACTAAGGTAATTTTTAACTGATTTCTCCACTCTTCATTTCCATTTTGTACTCTTTGGAAGGAAGTCACCATATGCAGCTCATACTTAAATTCTGGGAGTTATGCTTCACCTCCTTTTTTTTTTTTAAAATATATTTTATTGATTTTTTACAGAGAAGAAAGGAGAGGGATAGAGAGTTAGAAACATCGATGAGAGAGATCGATCAGCTGCCTCCTGCACGCCCCCCACTGGGGATGTGCCCGCAACCAGGGTACATGCCCCTGACCGGAATCGAACCCGGGACCCTTGAGTCCGCAGGCCGACGCTCTATCCACCGTGCCAAACCGGTTCGGCGCTTCACCTCTTTGAGAGAGGCAATATCTACCTAAATTATTGGAATTTTTCTCTACAGGAGATTCGTTATTTCTTTCCATGTATTTATTTATCCAATGATTTATTCATATCTGTATGGATTCATGGACATTATATATACACACACATATGCCTTAGGTTATAATTCAGTACAATGTTATTTATTTGTTGCTCAGGTCTTTTCCAATTTTGGACATTTCAATTGGCTTGTTTCCCTTTGACATTCACCTTATTTTGTTTGTTGAGCACTTCCTTATGTTCTGACACTATAAAATGCTCCAGGCTTATCTTATCTGTTTCTTTCCTCAGTCACAGAATTAGTCATTTCTCTAAGGAGCACTGGTTTCTCTTGTTGTAGTGGTATTAGAAACCAAGATTTGGGTGCTGGGTGTGCTCATTGCAGTCATTGTTTCTAAACTCTCTCAGCTGACAGAGCAAAAACTATATATGTGTATATACACATATCTATAATTTAAAGTATATATAATCATGAAATAATTACAATGATATAATTATATTTTTTTAAATAATTATTTTTAGATACATCCATTTCATTAAGCTAAACATGAGATGATACTGATGCTTCCAGTGCTAATCCAGGAACACATGGTTCACTCTAGCCTTAGCTCCTTGTTTATCTGTACATTCACACTTCTATAATGAGAAACCTGGATCCCACCATCTGCTATCCATTTCCTTACTTGTTCAGTCCCAGTGTACATGTATAGAGGTTTCAGAGTTTTTAACCCATAACCTGTAGGAAACAACTTTCCAACTAGAATGCAGTGCTTACACATAGTTCCATTTTTCTTTAGTTTGGTGTTTGCAGCATTTTCAAAGTTACTCAGGTCAGTACCTGTATTCCCCAGCTCTACACTGACATTATAGCATACATCTGTAGTACAGCTACATTGTTTTGTCATACCTACATTATATTCTGGGATCCCCCACCCTCCTACTTGATATTTGATTTGGGTACAGCAAGGTGCTATGTGCACAGTGTCATGTATTTACAACAGTAGCGTATGGAATAATTTTATAGTCTTAAACATTTCCTGTGCTTTTTACCTTTTAACTCCCACTCATCTCCAACTCCCTGGCAACACTTATCTATTTGCTATATCTATAGTTTTACATTTTCTAGAATGTCATATAAGTGGAATCATACATTACATAGTCTTTAGAACTGGCTTCTTTCACTTAGCAATATGCATTTAAAATGAATTGATGTTGTTTAGATTTATTAACTGTTCCTTTGGTTCACTCATTATTTTACCAATTTTTTTTATGATTTCAGTTTTTGCATTTAATTCTGTAGTCAGTTTGAAATTTATTTTGGTATATGGTTTAGGATCAAGCCCTAAGCTTTCCTCCAAATAGTTAAACTGATTTTGTGACTATCATGAATTGGAAAACATTGTTTTTCTCCATTGATTAGAAATTCTTATGTATAACTAAACTTATATGCATGTAACATTCTGTATGTCAGTAGTCCATTAGGCTCAATTTTTC
The DNA here is from genome assembly GCF_000147115.1 of Myotis lucifugus. Lineage (NCBI taxonomy): Eukaryota > Metazoa > Chordata > Mammalia > Chiroptera > Vespertilionidae > Myotis > Myotis lucifugus. The sequence continues at coordinate 1,909,897 of NW_005871159.1, forward strand.
TGTTAATTATGTCACTACCACAGTATTAGAAATATTATACTTTTGCTATGTAATTTAATATTTAGTAGAAGTCCTCTTTAATTATTCTTCTTCATAAAAATTCTTGATAATTTTCTGGAGGCTTTTCTTTTAAATAAATATAAGATTTATTTATTATAAAAGCATTGTAATTTCAAATAAAATTAAGTTCATAGACTAAATTAAGAAAAAAATTTATATATTTTCAATATTATCTCTTTTACTGATATAATACAGCTTTCCATTAGTTTCAGTCTTCTTTGTGGTTGTGTTCTTTTTTATTTTATTTTTAAATCTTTATTGTTTAAAGTATTACATATGTCTCCTTTCCCCCACATTGACCTCTCCCTGGCCACTCCGACCTTTGGCACATGCCCTCACCCAACTAGTGTCTGAGTCTATGGGTTATGCTTATATGCATGCATACAAATCCTTTGGTTGATCTCTTACCTCCGCTGCCTTCCCTCTGAGGTTTGACGGTCTGTTCAATGCTTCTCTGTCTCTGGATCTATTTTTGTTCATCAGTTTATGTTGTTCATTATATTCCACAAATGAGTGAGATCATGTGATATTTCTCTTTCTCTGACTGGCTTATTTCACTTAGCATAATGCTCTCCAGGTCCATCCATGCTGTTGTGAATGGTAAGCGTTCTTTCTTTTTACAGCAGCATAGTAGTTCATTGTGTAGATGTACCACAGTTTTCTAATCCACTCATCTGCTAATGGGCACTTAGGCTGTTTCCAAATTTTAGCTATCGTAAATTGTGCTGCTACGAACATAGGGGTGCATATATCCTTTGTGACTGGTGTTTCTGTTTTCTTGGGATATATTCCTAGAAGTGGGATTACTGGGTCAAATGGGAGTTCCATTTTTAATTTTTTGAGGAAACTCTATACTGTTTTCCACAGTAGCTGCACCAGTCTGCATTCCCACCAGCAGTGCAAGAGGGTTTCTTTTTTCTCCGCATCCTCGCCAGCACTTGTCGTTTATTGATTTGTTGATGATAGCCATTCTGACAGGTGTGAGGTGGTACCTGATTGTCGTTTTGATTTGCATCTCTCGGATTATTAGTGACTTTGAGCATGTTTTCATATGTCTCTTGGCCTTCTGTATGTTCTTTTTTGAATGTCTATTTAGGTCCTTTGCCCATTTTTTGATTGGATTGTTTATCTTCCTTTTGTTAAGATGTATGGGCTCCCTATAAATTTTGGAGATTAGACCCTTATTGGATACTAGAGGCCTGGTGCATGAAATTCGTGCACTGAGGGGGTGTGTGTTCCTTAGCCCAGCCTGCACCCTCTCCAATCTGGGACCCCTTGGACATCCCTCTCACAATCTGGGACTGCTGGCTCCCAACTGCTCACCTGCCTGCCTGCTGATTGCCCCTAACCACTTCTGCCTGCCAGCCTGATCACTACCTAACCACACCCTTGCCAGCCTGATCAATGCCTAACTGCTTCCCTGCTGTCCTGGTCACCCCCAAATTCCCTCCCCTGCCAGCCTGGTTGCTCCTAACTGCCCTCCCCTGCCAGCCTGGTCGCCCCCAACTACCCTCCTCTGCTGGCCTGGTCGCCCCTAACTTCCCTCCCTGCTGGCCTGGTCACCCTTAACTGCCCTCCCCTGCAGGCCTGGTCGCCCCCAACTACCCTCCCCTGCTGGCCTGGTCTCCCCTAACTGCCCTCCCCTGCTGGCCTGGTCGCCCACAACTTCCCTGACAGCCATCTTGTGGTGGCTATCTTGTGACCACATGGGGGCGGCCATCTTATGTGAGGGCGTGACAGTCCATTTGCATATTATCCTTTTATTATATAGGATAGCATTGGCAAATATGTTCTCCCATGCAGTGGGCTTTCTTGTTGTTTTGTTGATGGTTTCTTTTGCTGTGCAGAAGTTTTTTATTTTGATGTAGTCCCATTTGTTTATTTTCTCCTTAGTTTCCATTGTCCTAGGAGCTGTATTGGTAAAGATATTGCTACGACATATGTCTGATATTTTGCTGCCTGGGGAACCTCTAAGATTGTTATGGTTTCCCATCTTATGTTTAAATCCTTTATCCATTTAGAGTTTATTTTTGTGTACTGTGCAAATTGATGGTCTAGTTCAGCCGTAGGCAAACTATGGCCCGCGGGCCGGATCCGGCCCGTTTGAAATGAATAAAACTAAAAAAAAAAAAGAGTGTACCCTTTTATGTAATGATGTTTACTTTGAATTTATATTAGTTCACACAAACACTCCATCCATGCTTTTGTTCCAGCCCTCCGGTCCAGTTTAAGAACCCATTGTGGCCCTCAAGTCAAAAAGTTTGCCCACCCCACTCTAGTTTCATTTTTTTTGCATATATCTGTCTAATTTTCCCAACACCATTTATTGAAGAGACTGTCTTGACTCCATTGTAAGCTCTTTCCTCCTTTGTCAAATATTAATTGAGCATAATGGCTTGGGTCAATTTCTGGGTTCTCTGTTCTGTTCCATGTGTGGTTGTGTTCTTAATTTGGACTTGTAAAAATATATTATTAAGTTGACTTCTAGATATTTTGTGTTTTTCGGTGTGGTGAATTTTTAATATTCATTGTAGATTTCAAACTATTTATTTGAAAGTATAATTTATTTTATGGGTGAAAGCAATTAATATTTGCATTATACTACTTTCCTATACCTTTTATTAGATGTTTAAATTGGTTCCTCAAGTGCATGGTGGGACACAAGTAGGTTTACAATTGTGAGTATGCAAAACACAGAGTTTATTCTTGTATTATTATTTATTTATTTTATATTATTTTCCATATGAATAAATGTAAACCTACTTTTGCCCCACCCTGTAAAATCATACATGTTTTTGTCATAGGCAATCTTATCATATTCATATAATGAAATGTTGATTTCTCCTTTCAGGATTTTATACCTCTTACTTCTTTTTTTTTATTATACTGGCTGCAACTTTCAGATGAGGTGAGCTAATAGACTTCTTTGTCTTTCTTCTGAACTTTAATGAGAATGCCTCTAGTGTTTTACTGAAACAGCATATTTTAAATGCACTACAGATTCTTGCTACTTAAAGGATTCTAAGAGCACATTAATGCATATTTTGCAAATGAAAAAAGTATCTATTAATTTTTCTTTTGTAAAAGAGATCATATCTTTACTTATTACTTTATGTTAGGAGTAGATATACCAATATCTTGCTTCTCTTACCCATTATATTAATATATAACTAGAGAAGCCTCTTATTGCTAGCATCAGGAGCAATGGGATTATATTTATTTGAAGTACAGAATCTAAATGAATGCAGACCTTTCATTTCCAGGTTACTTTTGTAGCTATAGTTTAGCATCTGTGTTATAATACATTTTGACAGAAAGAACTTTAAAATAGAAAAAAATGAAAACAGATAATAGTAAGAGATTTTAGAATTTAGCTTTTTACTTCTTTGTATTCCCAAAGATTTTTTCTTTTCTTTTCTTTTTTTTCTTAGCATTAGTGACCTGTTTTCTGGGCAGGGCTAATATAAATACTAATATGGTATACTAACTAGTGTCCATTCTAGTTGTTTAAATATTTGTTCATATTGGTTATTGCCCATATTATATCAATGATAAATATATTTTTTTCAAAATATGTTTTTATTGATTTCAGAGAGGAAGGGAGAGGTGAGGGAGAAATAGAAACATCAGTGATGACAGAGAATCTTTGATTGGCTGCCTCCTGCATGCCCCCTGCTGGAGACTGAACCTGCAAACCCCACCCCACCCCCCACCACCCGCATGTGCCCTAACAGGGAATAGAACAGTAACTTTCTGGTTCATAGGTTGACGCCCAACCATTGAACAACACCGGCCAGGCAATGATAAATATATTGATCACCAGAGATTGTGGAATATTTATTTATTAAAAAAATAAGATTTTTATTCTGTAGGGCCATGCAGCATTTTATTCCTAGTTATTGGAACATAAAGTCAATTTCAGAATGTCTCTTCTACTTACCAAAAGGAAATGTTGATATAAAAAACGATAAAACTTGCTCCTACCAATCAATAACTATTTACTGAGTGTCCAGTATCACCCAAATCAGTAAGTACTACAGGAGATAGAAGAGTTATATCAACCCTTTGGTGGGCAGCAATTTCCAGTCCAGGATTCTGGACCGCAAAAGGACAGGGCTATAGTTTTTAGTGCAACTTAAATATAAGGACATTGCTTTTCTTTACTTTCTTCCAAAGTAAGCATTGCCTATTATCAGGGAAATGTTTCCCTTTTCCATTGTGGAGTCCTGGCAGTTAAGGTTAACTTGCCTTTGCAGTTGTTTACATCAGTGATAGCTCAGAAGACCGCCCAGGTTCAACGAGTGACAAATCATTACTGACTGTACAATGTAATTAAAAAAGCACAGGCATTGATTAGTGATAGGCTAAACCTGAGACCAAAAAGTGAGAGACCCAGAATAGCTGGCAAACCTCATTGAATCTGTCTGAAATGGAAGATGTTTGCCCCTGCAGGCATGGCGCGAGGCCCATTGTGCACTTCCATTAGAGATTCGCGCTGAATCTGAGCATGCCATTGATGTTGGCCTATTTATGAAAGTCTGTTGAAAGAGGTTTCAGAGCTAATTGAAAAGAGATGTTTCTGAACTATAGTCACTTCAAACCACATGGCTCCAAAATCCATTTCAATAGTTTGGAAACAAGTGCATCTCCATAATTTGCACATGAAATTAAACAAATGATTGGAAATGAAAGCTCCATTGGTATTTAGTTCTTTCTCCATTGGAATTGGTTCTTTTTTTAAAAAAATTATTAATTGGACAGTTGGCTGAGTTTCTGATAGCAGTCCCTGCCCACATCTATCTGTGCTTTCATTATGATGTCTCTCCCTGTTTTTAGGGATGTCAATTGGAGATGCCTAAAACTACCTCATCTGGAGACAGGGTATACTGTTTTAACAGGATGCTTTCAACTTCTGTTCAATTACAAAGTTTTATCTTCTAGGAAAAAGGATTCTTAAAACCTAATTTGCAAAAAAAAAAAAGTAATAATAACCAAACAATACCCTAAACATGCTTCCACAAGATTTTTCTCAAGGTAGAATGTAATAGAAAACTTGAGGGTTAGCCGAAGCTCAACCACACTGAAAATTGACTGAATTTATGTGAACAGAATGCAAACATAATTATTAAAAAATGTTCTTCCCCAGGCAGTTTTCAATCAAGATCTGAAAGCATTAGCAAACATTGATTTCTCCCATAGCACTTGTACTTATTATTGGACCTGATTTTTGTCTATTCTTAAAGCAGAAATGGAGGGCTGATAACTGAAGCTGGTGTGGCCAAGTTTACAAGTTAGCCATTGCCCAGGGGTTGGAAAAGCAGGGGTGGATGTATTGCTGCTCCTCAAAGCAGAGGGAGAATCAGGTTCATTGTTATTATTCAATTATCTTAATTACTCTGTTCTTAATATTTTAATAACTATTTTCTTTTTTTTTAAGTTGGGAAGACCTAGTGCCAATTAATTTTCTAGATAAGCATGAGGAAAAAGACACATTTATTACTGGTCTCTGATTCCGGTGTGGTTTAAAGCAACCAGATTTTAAAAGTTTAACTACTGAAGAGAGTACAGAGTCCAAGTTTCTATGACCGATTTAGAAGGGTCTGTAGGGCTTAACATCAGTTAGATTTCACCACAACTGAGAAACTGAGATTGTTTGAGTGACTTCAGTCACTGGAATAAAATGGTAGGTGCAGTTACTTTGGCTATGTTTCTGACTGAGTTGTTTTGGCTTAGGAGAAATGTATCGACTGCCTGGTGACTGGTTGGTCTGACAAAAGAAAATGTCTCCAAATTATTCCTTCTCCTGGCTTGGGCACTTAGTGGCCATTTTGTGATTATATACCCTTGTCTGCTTCTTGAGGGTCAGAGTGATTTTGAGACATCCCAGGACTTTCAGAAGTGGGACAGATGATAGGGATGTAGGAGAAAAAGAAGTGAGGCAGACCTGAAATCACTTGCCTTGGAGGATTCAAAGTTGGGTTGGGGTGGAGAGAGAGGAGAGGGGAGAGCGGAGAGGGGAGAGGGGAGAGAAGAACATGGCCCTGGACAACAGTGTGGTGATTGTGGGAGACAGGGGGGTGGGGGGAGGTGGAAATGTGGGAGACAGGGGGGGTGGGGGGAGGTGGGAAAAGGGTATAGAGCAGGGGTGGGCAAACTTTTTGACTCGAGGGCCACAATGGGTTCTTAAACTGGACCGGAGGGCCGGAACAAAAGCATGGATGGAGTGTTTGTGTGAACTAATATAAATTCAAAGTAAACATCATTACATAAAAGGGTACGGTCTTTTTTTTTTTAGTTTTATTCATTTCAACGGGCCGGATCCGGCCCACGGGCCGTAGTTTGCCCACGGCTGGTATAGAGGGATAAAGGGTGATAGAAAAAAGTAAAAAATAATAAAGAAAGAAATCTGAAAGATTGCATGATTCTGCCTCCTCTCATGTAGACATGGTACAGCTCACCTTTAGTCTTCTAATAGGTGATTATGAGCTACAATGACAGGGATGGTGCAAGGCCCATTGTTCATCCCTGGCTTTAATGAAAACTATCTTGAACACCATCTCTAGCTCTGTGGAACCCATTGATACATGCACTCCCTGTGATTTTCTTGAATTAAAGCAGAATTCCCTGAAGTAACATAACCTTCCCTTTGAGTCTGATCCCAAGTGGATTTCCTGGGGATGTCTCAGAACTTCAGAGCTTCAAGGCAGGTGAGATGCATAGATACAGGTAACAGTGGGGACAGGGAAAGGGTTGAAAACAAATGATCTCATTTGAAGGGCACCAAGTAGAGCACTGGCTAGGTGGGACCCCATATATTAGGAATGTTTGTTTAAAATGAGAAAAGTAGCTATACATTTTAAAGGTGCTAATTTGGGGTATCTAATTATTGGTTTAACATTTATGGGAGAAAAGATGAAAAGGAGCAGAGAGCAAGGTCAAGGAACACTGCTTATTATGTGCTAGTCATTTCTTTCACCTTTAACTGAATTATCTCATTTAGCCCTCATAAGCATTCTGTGAAGGAGACACAATTATTATTCCCATTTTACAGATGGGGAAACTGTTCTCAAAGCAGAGGGAGAATCAGGTTTATGTCCAAGGTAAGAGTCACACAGTGGTTTTCAAACCTAGTTATATCTTATACCTCACAACTTCCATTTATGTCAGAGTAAAGCAAAGAGAGCACACAAAAGGAGAGAAAATTATTGTAGACACAGAATCAGGATTTGTAGATAATCTGACTCTCTGTAACTTAAATGTTTCCAAGTGATTTCCCCATTATTTCCTAGGGTCATGTATGAGAGCTAAAGTCATGGGGAGATGGAGTGGGTTAGCCACCTGACAAACCCAGAACCACCTTACCAGTATAATAACATTGTATTATTAGCAATATTAACATGTGTGTATACGTGTACAGGGCTGAGGGAACTAGGAGGCAGAGAAGGTTAGGCAGGTGCTCTCTTTTAAATTGTAAATACTTCCCCGGCCCTTTTTTCTTTATTGATTAAGGTGTTGCATATGTGTCCTTATCCCCCCATTGCCCCCGCCCCGCCCCCCCACTCATGCCCTCACCTCCCTGGTGTCTGTGTTCATTGGTTATGCTTATATGCATGCATGCAAGTCCTTTGGTTGATCTCTCCCCTTTACCCCCACCCACCCTCCCCTACCTTCCCTCTGAGGTTTGATGGTCTGATCGATGCTTCTCTGTCTCTGGATCTGTTTTTTGTTCATCAGTTTATGTTGTTCATTATATTCCACAAATGGGTGAGATCATGTGATATTTCTCTTTCTCTGACTGGCTTATTTCACTTAGCATAATGCTCTCCAGGTCCATCCATGCTGTTGCAAATGGTAGATGTTATTTGAGAATCATAGTGCAATTAAGTAAATATTGAACATTAGTGTAAGCAGACTTTATTTTTAAGAGCAGTTTTAGGTTCACAGCAAAATTGAGTGAAAGGTATATGGATTTCCCCTATACCTCTTGGCCCCACACATGCATAGCCTTCCCCATTTTCAACATCCTCCACCAGAATAGTATATTTGTTACAAGTGATGAATCTACATTGACACATCATTATCACTCCATAGGTTACATTAAGATTTCACAGACTATAGTGTGATGAAGGGCTAGGGGGGGCCGGGGCTGGGAGAAGAGGGGTAAAGGGCAGAGTTGGGGAACATCTGTAATACTTTCAGTAATACAAAAGATTTGTTCTTGGTGTTGTACGTTCTATGGATTTGGACAAATGTATGATGACATGTGTTCATCATTATGATACCAAACAGAGTATTTTCACTGTCCTAAAAATTTTCAGTGTTCTGACTATTCATTCCTCGAATCCCTCCACCCCCCAATCCCTGGCGACCACAGACCTTTTACTATCTCCATAGTTTTGCCATTTCCACAATATTATATGGTATGTAGCCTCTTTCAGACTGTATTCTTCCACTTAGCAGTATGCATTTAAGGTTCCTCTATGTCTTCTTGTGGCTTGATAGTTTATTTCTTTTTAGCACTGAACAATATTTCATAGTCTGGATGTTTATTTATCCAATAACCTTCTAAGGACATCTTGGTTGCTTCCAGATATTGGGAATTATAAATAAAACTGCTATAAACATTTGTGCACAGATTTTGGTATAGACATACATTTTCAAATCCTTTTGGTAAATACCCAGGAGTATGTTTGTATAGTAAAAGTATGTTTAGGTTTGTCAAACTGTCTTCTAAGTGGCTGTATCATGTTGCTTTACCCCCAGAAATAAATAAGATTTCCTGTTGTTCCACATCCTTGCCAGCATTTTGGCCATTCTTATAGGTGTGCAGTGATATTTTATTGTTATTTTAATTTGAATTTTATTGATGACTTATGATGTACAACATCTATTCATATGCTTATTGACCATCTTTATATCTTTTTAAGGTGACTGTTAAGATCTTTGACTCATTTTTAAAATTAGATTGTTTCTTATTGTTGAACTAGAGGCCCAATGTATGAAATTCATGCAGCCACGGTGGCTGCCTTGGCCCTCACAGCCACAGCTTCATCTGGAAGGTCATCCAGAAGGACGTCCAGAAGGTCATTCAGCTGTTTGGTCTAATTAACATATTATACTTTTATTATTATAGATTTTAATAATTCTTTGTATATTTTAGATAACTCCTTTTTGAAAATATTTTCTTCCAGCCTATATGACTTGTGTTTCATTATCTTGACAGTATCTTTACAGAGAAAAAATTTTTAATTTTTACAAAGTCCAGCTTATCAATTCTTTTTTTGATGAATTATGATTTTTTTGTTGTATCTAAAAGTCATCATCAAATCCAAGATCTTCTTGATTTCTTCATGCTGTCCTCCAGGAGTTTTATCATTTTGCATTTTACATTTAGGTCTGTGATCCACTCTGCATTAATTTTTGTGAAGGGTGTAAGGTCTCTGTCTAGATAGATTCATTTTTGGCATGTGGATTTTCAGTTCTATGCATCACTTGTTGAAAAGACTATATTGTCTCCATTGTATTGTCTTTTCTCCTTTATAAAAAAATCAGTTGACTACATTTATGTGGGTCTGTTTCTAAGCTACCTATTCTGTTCCATTGATCTATTTTGTCTTTTCTCTCACCAATATCACACTGTCTTGATTACTATAGCTGTATATAAGTCTGGTCATGTTAGTCCTCCAACTTTGTTCTTTTCTTTCATCATTGTGTTTGTTATTCTGGGCCTTTGGTCTTTCCATATAAACTTAGAATCAGTTTGTCAATATTTTAAAATAACTTACTGTGATTTTTTTATTGGGATTGCATTAAATCTATAGATTAAGTAGGGAAGAACTGACATCTTGACAATATTCTATCAGTGAACATGGAATCTTTCTATATTTTTTTAGTTAGCTTTTGTTATATAGCTTCATCAGAGTTTTGTAGTTTTCCTTATATACATTTTGTACATATGTTGTTAGTTCTATACTTAAGTATTTCCTTTTTTTGGAGGTGCTAATATAAGTGGTATTGGGCTTTTAATTTCAAGTTCTATTTTTCCATTGCTGGTATAAATGAAAGTGTTTGACTTTTGTATCCTGAAACCTTGCCATAATTGGCTTATTAGTTTCAGGAATGTTTTGGTCAATTCTTTTGGATCTTCTATGAAGACATTCATGTCATTTGCTAACAAAGACAGTTTTGTTTATTTGTTCCCATTTTTTATGCATTTTACTTCTTTTTCTTGTCTATAGCACTAGCTAGGGCTTCTAGTATGATGTAAAAGAGTGATGATAGGGAACATCTTTCCCTTGTACTTGATCTTAGTGGGAAAGTTTTGAGTTTCTCATATTAAGTATGATGATAGTTGTAGGCTTTTTGTAGATAGTCTTTATTATGTTAAGGAAATCGTACTCTATTCTTAATTACTTGGCATTTTTATCATAAATAGGAGTCAGATTTTGTCAAATACTTTTTGCTGCATCTATTGATATGATCATGTGATTTTTCTTTTTTAGTCTGTTGATGAATTTATTAATTTTTAAGTGTTGAACTAGGTTTGCACACCTGGAATAAGTCTTACTTGGTTGTGGTGTATAGGTCATTGGATTCAATTTGATAATATTTTTTTGAGGACTTACTTGTGCACCAATATTCATAAGAGATAATGCTCTGTAGCTTTCTTTTTTTGTTGTTATGTCTTTGTTGGGTTTTGGTACTAAGGATATGCTGCCCTCATAGAATGAGTTAGGCAGTATTCCCTCTGCTTCCATATTCTGAAAGAGATTATAGAGAATTGGTACAATATATTTTTAATATTTTTGATAGAACTCACCAGTAAAATGATCTGGTCCTGATGTTTTCTGTTTTGGAAGTTATTAATAGTTGATTCTATTTCTTTATAGATAAAGTCCAGCCTATTTAGATTGTCTAATTCTTTTTGTGTGAGTTTTGGCATATTGTGCCTTTAAAGGACTTGGTTCCATTTATCTAAGTTATTAAGTTGATGGGCATAGACTTGTTCAGAATATTCCTTGATTGTCCTGTTAATGTCCATGGGATCTGTAGTGATGTCCCCTCTAATTTCTGATGTTATTCATTTATGTCCTCTCTCTCTCTCTTTTCTTAGTTAGCTTGGCTAAATGCTTATTAGTTTCATTGATATTTTCAAAGAATTAGTTTTTGTGTTGGTGATTTTTAAAACTGATTTTCTGTTTTCTATTTCATTGACTTCTGCTCCAATTTTTTATTACTCTTTTCTTATGCTAACTGTGGATTCAATATGCTCTCCTTTTTTCTAGTTTCCTAAAATGGAAGCTTAGATGATTGATTTTAGAGCTTTCTTTTTTTCAATGTTATAAATTTCCCTGTAAGCACTGCTTTCAGTGCATCTCATAAATTTTGTTGTTGTTTCTTTTTTTAAATTTTCATTTAGTTCAAATATTTTTTGAAATTTCTGTTGATCCATGTGTTATTTAATCCCCAAATATTTTGGAATTTTTCAGGTACCTTTCTGTTACTTATTTCTAGCTTAGTTCCATTGTGGTTTGAAAGCAGGTATTGTATGATGTTTATTCTTTTAAATTTGTAAAGGTGTGAGGATGAATGTTCCATGTGAGCTTGAAAAGAACGTATATTCTCCTGTTGTTGGATAAAGAAGTCTAGAAATGTCCATTATGTCCAGTTGATTGATGGTGTTGTTGAGTTGAATTATGTTTATACTGTTTTTTTGCCTGCTAGATCTGCCCATTTCTGATACATGGGTCTTGAAGTCTTCAACTATAATAGTGGTCATCTGTTTCTCCTTGCAGTTCTATCACTTTTTGCCTCACATATCTTGACACTCTATCGTTAGCAATACACATGTGATTCTTAGGTATTCTTGGAGAATTGACCTCCATCATAGAATGAGTCCTCTTTATCCCTCATAATTTTCCTTACTCTGACAACAGCTCTGTCTGGAATTAATATAGCCATTTCTGCTTTCTTTTGATTAGTGTTGGCATGGTATATCTTTCTCTGACTCTTAACTTTTAGTCTATATGTGCCTTTATAATTAAAGTAGATTTTTTTTATAGGCAACATATAGTTGGGTTGTGTTTTTGATCCACTCTGATAATCTCTGCAATATACATTTACAACGAACTCAACTCCACTTTTAAATAACACTGTACAAAACACTACACTGTTTCGTAGGTAGTATGAATACTTTGTAATACAAAATAATCTTAATTCTTCCCTTTTGTCTCTTGTACCATTGCTTTATTCATTTTTGATTATATCTGAGAATACTTAAGCACACATGCATATATGTAAGTATACATAACTGGACACATTGTTGCAATTATTATTTTGAACAAACATCTCTTAGATTAATTAAGAATAATAAAATTAAAGTTTTTTATTTTATTTTCACTTTTTTCTCCACTCCTATTCCTTTTTTTACTTAGATCCAAGTTTCTCATCTATGTCTCTTTTCTTTTCTTTTCTTTTCTTTTCTTTTCTTTTCTTTTCTTTTCTTTTCTTTTCTTTTCTTTTCTTTTCTTTTCTTTTCTTTCTAACATTTCTTACTAGGCAGGTCTATTGGCAGCAAATTCCCTCAATTTTTGTTTGTCTGAGAAAGCCTTTATTTCTCTTCCACTTTTGAAGGATAATTTTGCAGACTATAGAATTCTAGGTTGGTGGGTTTTTTTCATCATGTACTAAATATTTTACTTCATTTTCTCCTTGTAGGCTGATTTCTGAGAAGTCAGATATAATTCTTATCTTTGCTCTTTTGTAAGTATTTCTCCCTCCTTCTCTGGCATCTTTCAGGATTTTTTTTTTAACTTTGATTTTCTGTAGTTTGAAAGGATATGCTTAGGTGCAGTTTTTTTTTGGAGGAGGAGCATGTATTTTGATTAGTGTTCTCTGAATTTCCTGGATCTTCCTGGTGTCTCATATTGATTTTGAGGATTCTCAGACATTATTGTTTCATTTATTTTTTCTGATTCTTTCTCTCTACTTTTAATATTCTCATTGCATGGAGGTTATACCTTTTGTAGTTGTCAACAGTTCTTAGTTATTTTTTTTCAGTCTTTTTTCTCTTTGCTTTTCAGTTTTTGAGGCTTATATTAATATAACTTAAATTCAGAGATTATTTCTTCAGCTGTGTCCAGTCTACTGATAAGTCCAGGAAAAGCATTCTTAATTTCTTTTGCAGTGTTTTGGAGCTCTAGATTTTCTATTTGTGCTTAGAATTTTGATCTCTGTGCTGATATTACCCACATGTTTTTGCATGTTGTCTACTTTATCCATTACAGCCTTTAGCATCTTATACATAGTTGTTTTAAATTTATTTTCACCATCCCTGCTATATCTGAGTCTATTTCTAATGCTTGCTCTGTCTCTTCAAACTGTCTTTTTTGGCCTTTTAGTATGTCTTGTAATTTTTTTTTGATACCTGGCTGTGATATACTGGGTAAAAGAAACTGCTGCACATAGGTCTTTGACAATGCTGTAGTAAGGTGGTAGGAGAGGGAAAGTTTTCTACAGTCTTATGATTAGGGCTCAGTCTTATAGTCAATCTTTGAGTCAGGACCGTGAACTTCACATGTGCTTCTCAGTTTTTTTTTTTCCCCTTCCTTAGATGGAACATGATGACTAGAGTGGGCTGGAATTGGATATTTTCTTTCTCCCACGTGGAAGGCTAAGTGTGCTGGAACTGCGTATTTCCCTTCCCCCAGGTCAGTCAGGTTCCTATAAAACCCCAGCAGGTTAGACTCTAGTTAAATAGTTTCTCCCGGGGGCACACCATTTTAAGAAGGACAGAATGTTCTGGCATATTTCAAAATGGTTTCTTTTTCTCTGTCCCTACCAGGGAAGATTTTTCTTGACTATTCACTGTGAAAAACTCACAAAAGTGCCCCACCCCCCAATGACTTGACTTGGTCCCTAGGAGTGTTTAACACTAATAGTTGTCCATACTGAGTCTCCAGCAATTTGTAGATTACACTTCAGATTTCCTATCCCTGCACTGGCTTCTGTAGAGCTTTCTGCTCCTATGGGTTATAATTTCTCTGTATTTATCTGCCAGTCCGTCCAATTTGAGGGGAAGTGGTTTTCCCTGTGACCTTGTTCACTTATGAATCTAAGATGAGTTGCTGATATTTTCAGCTTTTTATTTGTTGTTATAACAGAGTCACAACTTCCAAGCTTCTTACATGGTGTACCAGAAACTGGAAGTTACAGATTATATTTTCCGTGAATGATTTTTATAAGAGTAGCAAACAACTTTTCATAAAGCAAATAGCACATCTGTTTTCTTCATGGAATTTATTTAATACGTATTATTCTTTAAAATATTGTATTTATTTATTATTTTATTTTTTAATATATATTTTATTGATTTTTTACAGAGAGGAAGGGAGAGGGATAGAGAGTTAGAAACATCGATGAGAGAGAAACATCAATCAGCTGCCTCCTGCACACTCCCTACTGGGTATGTGCCTGCAACCAGGGTACATGCCCTTGACTGGAATCGAACCTGGGACCCTTGAGTCCGCAGGCCGACGCTCTATCCACTGAACCATACCGGTCAGGGCATGTATTTATTTTTTAACTGAAGAGTATACTCATGTGGTTTAAGAAGAAAAATGTATCACCCTACCTGGTTTGGCTCAGTGGATAGAGCATTGGCCTGTGGACTAAAGGGTCCCAGGTTTGATTCCAGTCAAGGGCACATGCCCGGGTTACAGGCTTGGTCTCCAATGTAGGGCCTGCAGGAGGCAGCTGATCAATGATTCTCTCTCATCATTGATGTTTCTATCCCTCTCTTTCCCTCTTCCTTCCTCACTGAAAGCAATAAAAAATATATTTTTTTAAAAAAAAGAAGAAAAAATATTACATATGCATAGGAAAGGTTTGTGCACATAAATATTTTTGTCCCACTGCTTCCTATGGATATTCACTTAAGTTAGGTACTTCTGTATAGCTCTAGTACAGGGGTGGGCAAACTTTCTGACTCGAGGGCCACAATGGGTTCTTAAACTGGACCGGAGGGCCGGAACAAAAGCATGGATGGAGTGTTTGTGTGAACTAATATAAATTCAAAGTAAACATCATTACATAAAAGGGTACGGTCTTTTTTTTTTTTTTAGTTTTATTCATTTCAAACGGGCCGGATCCGGCCCGCGGGCCGTAGTTTGCCCACGGCTGCTCTAGTATATAACAGCAAACACAAATATATAAAATCTTATGAATCCTCTTTTTACACAAAAGTAGCATACAATATATATATTTTTTTTCTATACCTTGTTTTGTTTTGAATCCTGGAGATTTGGTGATCTTTCTATAGCAACACAGAACGCTTTTTCTTTTATACAGCTGTGTAGCATTCCATTCACTTGTGTGGTGTACTATAGTTTATTTAATTGTTTCATTATTAGTGGACACTTGATTTGTTTCAAATTATGCAAACAAATTACCTGTAAAATGTCATTTTGTATGTAAACGAGTGTGTAAAAATTAGGTTGCTGTGATAAAAGGGTAATTTTATTTGTACTTTTGATAGATATTGCCAAATTTCCTCCACAGCAGTTGTATTAATGTCGTAAACTCTATGGATAAATCCCAGTTGTTTTTTTTTTTTTTTAAATAAGCATTGACTATATTATATGAAATGAAATGGCATGTTGGAAGTGCAAAGGGTTTTAAACCAGGGAACTTGTGTGAGGTTACCACTCTGGGCCTTACTTCCCTTATCCATAGTGAGAAGGAGTAGGATATAATATTTACAAGTTTCCCTCTGCTTTTAAAAATAATAACATTTTATATTTCCCATCATTACTAACACTGTGTATGTACTTCATTTTTAACATTAGCCTAATCATGTGATTTTTTTCTGATATCCCAAAGCAAAGCCTCTTAACAGCTGGTTTTACCCCAAATAAGTTTTCTAAGAATAATAACTACTTTCAGTCACTTAAATAAGATAAAGTGAACTTTAGGTGCTTCCTAGGGTAGAATTCCTAGGGTACCAGGTGGTTTGACCGGCTCACAAGCATCATATTTCAATACAGCTGTGGTGTGAGCTGGAAGCTGTATGGATGGTATGGTAGCATCTGGACTAAACTTCATCAGGTGAATAATTATGAGACAGTGGACCGATCTGTGTCAGGTGCTCCCAGCACACTGTTTCAATGGGCAGGCATATTCAGCCAGTCAGGAAGAGTACTATTGAAACACGAAAAATTAAACTGAAACGTGTGGCCTTCCTCTGAGTAGGATGCAAAGGTGGCTTCCTTCCTGGGTCCTTGTCCAGGTGGATTTGAAGAATGAAGCCACAGACAAAAGGTGAAAATTTATTGGGAGATAAGCACAGGGGAGGTAGGGGAGACCTACTAAGTCCCTCTTTCCTAAGGTTTATAAAGGCTGCAGTGCTTTGGGTCCTGTTATCCCCTCTGATTGGTCACTGTAGCAGCTTCAGAGCTCAAACCCCATGTGGGCCCCCCCTCCTTTTCTCCCTTCATTTTTCTACTCCCTGTGGCTTTCCCCTTATCGCCTGTGAATGGGTATCTTCCTCTCCCTTTAGGCTGTGGCACCTTTAGTTCTTTGCAAATGTAAGCTTTTTGGCAGCTCCCAGCCCCCCAGCTTTGCAGTTCTCCCTCATGGACCCCCTAATTCCTAAAACTCCCTAAACCTGCCTATTTTACCCTAAAATCTCCTTTCACTATGGTGGGTTCTCCAGTAAAGAGTTGACAATTGTAGCAACCAGTAGCAACCTCCCCAAATGGGAAAAGGAGGAAAGGGATATAAGAATATACCTATTTGTTGAAAGCCTACTCTGCCAAACTGAGCTGGCTGCTTTACATGTAAGCAAGGGCGAAAGCTAGGTTTTTGTTTTCCTATAGAAATTAGCAAAGGCTTTTTGCTCTCAAAGTTCTGGGTAGCCTTTCCTACCCAGAAAATGAAGACCATGGGCAAAATATACGTTTTTATGTGACAAGGAGGGAACGTTTATTGAGGGGCTGATGGCGTTTTAGATGTTGTACAGAACACTGTGGATGCAACAAAATTAATTGTCTCTGTGCAGATAAATCTCCCTAGAACACTGAAATTATCAAGTCTCCATCTCTTCAGTGCCCCACACCTATATTGTTCCTTATCAGGAAAACAAAGAAAGGAAAAAAACCTCACAGATAATAGTTCCCTAGAAGTAAATTTCTTGTTCTTATTTTCCCTTTTCATCTCACAGATAAAAATTGCAATATGAAAAGATAATTCTTCCCAACTGTCAGAACCCATTAGACTCTCTGCAGCCTGATGCTCTGTTAGGTAAACATGCTGTATGCATTTACCTCAATAAACTCATCGGATTTACATTTTGATTGTTGAACACTGTACAAATTGCACATAATTGCCTTCTCTACGGCTACACTCTTGCTATTTGAAACTTTTGAAAATCTTCCTCATCTGGAATTCAGTAAGAGATTAATCTTCCCATCAAATAAGGGGGCAGGAAATTGTCTTTTGCAGTTGTATCCTGTGAGGACACTACTAATTAGAAGCCATTTCCTGCTCTCTGACCACTTTCTAGCAGCACTCCCCGGAGGTCCAAGAGAGGCCACGTGACAGCATTTGAGGTGGAGCCCTTGGTAGTCAATAAGACTTGTCTACGTGCTGTGTTTGGAGATAGTAGGAATCCAAATTATTTCCAGATCTGTGCTGTCTGTAGAATAGGGTTTCTCAACCTTAGCACTATTGATATTTGGGGTCAGAAAATTTTTTGTTTTAGCTGCCCTATGCATTGTAGGGTGCTTAACAGCAGCCCTGGCTCTGCCCGCTGAAGACCAGTAGCATCCCCCCTCCCTCCCCCAAGTTTGACAACCAAATCTGTCTTCAGACATTGCTCTAGGTCTCTGGGGGCAACAGTCACCCCTGACTGAGAACCACTGCTTCAGAGCAATTGGAATCACATTAAGTATCCAAATGAGGGTGAGCTCACTGGCAATGTTAAGAGCCAATCACTTGGATGAATTTCTTCCCTGTCTCTACACAAATGCTAGCAAAAAGACTGACTCACACATTCACTTCTTTTCCTAAAATTTCTCTCTGGGTTACGTTGAATCAGGTAGAGACTTGTTCATTTTCCTATATGTAGAGGAACATTAATTTCTAGCTTTCATTCAGAAGTTTCCAGAATCTGGGTCTTGTTTTCTTTCTAAGACATGCTGTTGATAGCAGGTGTAATTTCCAGGGATGACAGTGTGATTTCATACTTAGGATAGGTAAGGATTAGAATTAACATATTCTTTAGCTTCCATGTTTGAATGAGCTCAAAGAAAAATATAATTATATCCCTCAAACATGTGTTTGCTATTTTGAATGGCAGATTGCATTGTAGTTGGAGAGTAATAGACAATTAACCCCAATACTCTATTTATAAGTTTCTATAATCATGTGATCCAATATACATACACTTGGCACAGCAATTTAAACACTAATGGTGCTTTTTTATTTATATAACTGCCTCCCACTTTTAGATGTTTGTTCCATATGGCAGGAACCATGTCTATTTTATCTGCATGACTTCATTATCTAGAACAGTCACTGGAACATACTGGGCTAACGACAATAGACTATAAAGTCCATGAGAGAGGAATTATATTTAGTTGTGTTCACCACTGTTTTCCTCTGAGTCCTAGTGCAGGACGTGATGCATAATGAGCATTCTACACACGTGTGTGGAACAAGTGAGTGATTGGGAGCCACTCTGCAAAACTGGTTGAATCCTAAGTGTGCAGGTCAAAGGAATTTGGCTTCATAGCTCAGATGAATTAAAACTAACTCAATTTAACTTGTTTCGGCTAGGGTTTGGGGGAAAAATACTTTGCCTCTTTTTACATTTATTTTCTTTATATGCAACCCAAAAGAAAGATGTGATTAACCCAATTAAATGCTTTTAAAAGCAACTGACATCTGACCAATAAGTGCAAATTGGTGTGAGCATAGCTTTCTCCTGGGGAAAAAGAGTTTCTTCTAAAGCAGTGGTTCTCAACCTTGCCTGCACATTAGAGCCACCTGGGAATCTTTTTTAAAATCCTGATTTCTGGGCCTCATCCTCCGGAAATTCTGTTTCTTTGTTGCTAATGTTGTGGCCCCACCCCATAACAAAGAAACAGAATTTCTGGAGGATGAGGCCCAGAAATCAGGATTTTAAAAAGATTCCCAGGTGATTCTAATGTGCAGCCAAGGTTGAGAACCACTATTCTAGAGAATGAACCCCTATATTTATTAGTCTCTTTAATTATATCTATATCTATATCTATATCTATATCTATATCTATATCTATATCTATATCTATCTATGAATATATATAATTGTTCTTTAGAGAGAGAGAGAGGAAGGGGGCCAGGAAAGAGAGAAACATCAATGAGAGAGTAAAACATGGATTGGCTGCCTCCTGCACAGTCACCCCCTACCAGGGATTGAGCCTGCAACCCTGACTGTGCCTTGACTGGGAATCCAACTGGCAACCTTTCAGTGCCCGGGATGTTGCCCAACTAGTTGAGCCACACCATCCAGGGCTATCCTGTATATTTGTTTTTAAAGGCAGTTAAGCACAGTGGTTAAGAATGCAGATGCTATAATCAAGTCACCTAAGTTTGTATCTTGGATACATTACTTATAATGTGACTGTTTAAAAATTGCTTAACTTGCAGTATTTTAATTTCCTTATATAATAGTCACACAAGTTTAAAATTACTACCCACCTTATAAAGATAATAGGAGGACTAAATGAGTAAATATGCTTAAAACTCCTAAAGGGCATACTGTTAAATAGTATTTTTTCTTTTCCGATCCCAATATTTCAGATCTGAAAAAAGGGTACTATCTAATACAGATATACATATACATACATATATATATTACATGATTATCTCTATCTCTATCTCTATCTCTATCTCTATCTCTATCTCTATCTCTATCTCTATTTCTGTCTCTATCTCTATCTACCTATATATATATCTTCCAGGTAAAGAGATTGGATGGATTCCTTTGTTTCCTCAACTTTAAACATATTGACTAATTGATAAAAAAGCAAAACCTCACTCCATGGAAAGTCCTAGAAAAAAATATCCACCATTCTTTCGGCTTTTTTTCCCTTTATTGATTAAAGTATTACATATGTGTCCTTACCCCCCCATTCCCCCCAACCCTGACTCATGCCCTCACCCCCCTGGTGTCTGTGTCTCTTTCGGCTTTTGAAGGGATGAAAGCCTCATGCCACTGCAGAGACATAGCTGGCCTCGTAGCTTTAGCAAAAATGAGATGCTAATGAAGAATGCAAAGGGAACAGCTTTAGGGGAAACAAAGGTATAATGTAGCAGAAATTGCAGACTCAGGCCTTCCATTTTGTAAATATTTGGATTGGTGGAAATTGGTTAATTGAGGCAATTGATTTTCACCTGAAAATGGTAGCAATATCTAATTCATTAAAGCCTGAAATAACATCCTTTGGGCCAAATGGGGTCATTCTGTTCTTAACCTCTTAGTGATATATTAACAGTAGGAAAGCATTTGGACGCATATCTTAAAAAGTGCCACATTAACAGGAATGCACGCTGGAAAGAAATGTAAAAGAACCCAAATCAGGACCCACACTCGCACTAAAGGGCGGAGAAAAAGCCCCATGGCCTCCAGACCCTGTCCTCCTCTTCAGCAGTATTTTAAGGTCTGTGTTTAATATTGCCAAGCCTGCTTGAATGATAAATGTAACTGTATAAAAATTACTTATTACAAGCTGTCATGTTGCCTCACTCACATCGGCTGGGCTGGAGGCATTGTACATAAAACTTGAGTCTCCACCTAGACAGCGTCAGCCGAGCTGGCTTTCAAGTAAATGCTTTCAGTCATGAATACAAAACGTAATTTACCTTTTCATAATACTTCAGTTTGAAACGAGTTGGAAAGCTCATGTTACCGGCAGACCTTGTACCTGAAGGGAGCGGAGAGCGGGCGAATTCCAAGCTGTCACCTGGGACCTACTGCTGCTTCCCTGCCGTCCCTTTGAAGCAAACTTAAGCTGCTCAATTGTGGGGCCTCTAATTTTTCAAGTCGTATTTATGTGTAATTCCTTTTTGCAACTCTGCAGTGACAATATGCTGTCAAGGTGGATTAGTGTCTAAATTGGTGATTGCACTGGAATTCCTCTTGGAGTGGAGGTTTCTGTTCTTGAAGCTCTCAGACCCCTGCTAGCCACTGTTCGTTCAGGGGTGGAAGCCTGCGCGGATGCACATGTATTATTTAAAAATGCAGCCCGGCCGGCATGGCTCAGTGGTTGAGCTTCGAGCTATGAACCAGGAGGTCACGGTTGGATTCCCAGTCAGGGCACATGCCCGGGTTGCAGGCTTGATCCCCAGTGTGGGGCGTGCAGGAGGCAACTAATCAATGATTCTCTCTCATCATTGATGCTTCTATCTCTCTCTCCCTCTTCACTCTCTGCAGTCCATAAAAAGATATTAAAAAATAAAAATAAATAAAAATGCAGCCCTTACCCGTTGATAAACACGGTCCAGCCCACCACGGCCTCTCTCCAACCAGTAACACCTTTCAAACCAGGGGCTTAGACCAGCCATGAGATTATGCCGGCCTGGGACTCAGGGGGAGTCCGAATCTCTGCTGATTGGAGCCACTGACTCCAACCTGCGATGTCAGCCAAATGGAAATCGAATGTGAAGGTTCCAAGGAGCCTCTCCGCAGCGCAGCTGATTCATTGTGACTGGTTTTATGGTTGGTCACAATGCGGACAGTATGTGAGGCCCCGGCTGCGGGGGTGTCTGCCCACCAGCCTCCCTGCCACATTGGCCGCCGTGGCCCCCACCAGGAAGCGCTGGGCACGGGGCTGCAGATGCCTCCCGTTAGCCCAATTCCTTTTGACAATGTTCACATTCAGTTAGGGCCCAAAGTGCTTGTACTTGTCAGTTGGGATAAATGATGAAGAAAGTAGTTCCCCTGTGGAAAGTGAAACAGGATGGCCATGGGAGAGACTCTTCCTGACCACTCGTACTTCTCCAGGCTCCGCGCCTGAGCACCGTCCTTAGGAAACAGCTCCTGCATTTTCCACTTCTCTCTCAGTTTGCCCGATGGTGACTGCTGGAGAAGAGACAGCTGACCTGCAGGGGCATTCATTATCATGGGCTGTTCTCTTTTTGAGATTTTAGGGCAAGTGAAAGCGATTCTGAAGGAAGACGAGTGGGGCAGGGAAAGTGTTGCTGCCACAGTGGTGGCGAACCTTTTGAGCTCGGCGTGTCAGCATTTTGAAAACCCTAACTTAACTCTGGTGCTGTGTCATATATAGAAATGTTTTGATATTTGCAACTATAGTAGAACAAAGACATATTTTTGATATTTATTTTATATATTTAAATGCCATTTAACAAAGAAAAATCAACCAAAAAAATGAGTTTGCGTGTCACCTCTGACACGTGTGTCATAGGTTCGCCATCACTGGCCTAGAAAGTCCCCCTGAAATGTTGGATTTAGATGTCATACTTTGCCTATTTGTGTCCAAATGACCCCTTTAGCTACGGAATTTAAAGCACTATCCAAACAGTACTTATCATAGTCATAAAAGCCTTATCAGGAAATGTGATCGTCTTTTTACCAGGAGTTTGAAGATTTTCCAGCATGTAGCCCCAGCCCTCTCTTGTCCATCTCTTTCTCAGACACCCTAAGCTGCTTTCCCCGAAAAGGTACTTGTCTTAGGCCATTAGACTTTGTCTCTTGCTATATCGTCTCTTCTCTGTACATCGATATAGTTTCACTTGGGCAGTATATATTTCAAATGTATAGGCTTATAGAGTGCCCATTTAATTGCTTTGTTATTTTAGAGAGAGGAAGGGAGGGAGGAGAGAGAGAGAGGGAGAGAGAGAAAGAGAGAGAATGGGTCTTAATTGGATATAAATTTATGCTAAATAATGTTTGGTGGTTTTACTTTATTTTTAAAGGTGTTTAAAGGTGAGTGGATTCATATTGGGTTCTGGAATAAAACTGTAGTATGAGGTAGCTGTATTAGGTCAGTGGTTATGAGGTCTGCATTTACAGTAGATTTGAATATTGATGTATTGATTCAGTTGTTATCAAAGCAGGAATGGGTATTTTTTTCTTTCATTATATAATACTTTCTTTTCCTTTTTTAAAAAAATATATTTTGTTGATAGTATTACAGATTATAGCACTTGATTTTAAGGGCCTGTTTCTTCCCTTGAGTGTTAAACAGCTATTCCTTTTTAGTTCCAAAACACCAAGACAAAACAACAGCCACAATTCACACTACCAGGTAGAACACGTGAGCATTGAGGTAACTTTATTTAGCATCATTTATTTATCATCTTTTTACCCCAGGAAAGCAATCAGAGAAATCAGAAAGTCACTTAGAGATTATATAATGGAATCTCATCATCCCTCACATATCCACATTTCCAGGACCCAGTAAGAATGCACACACAGACCAGCCCCTGTGAAGGGAAGGAGGGCAAGACTGAAATGCCACGTAGGCACTGGAGCCTCATTTTAATCTGGTGTGTGGTGTTTCCTTCCAGAGAGCTGTTGGTTCATTTGTTTGGGACCTAGAAGGGAGAGGCAGTTTTAGACTATTATATTTGAAAATTCTATCAGGGATCTTCCTGCGATTTTTTAAAAATGAAATAGTCCCACTGCTGGCACTGCTTCCAAAATAAGTTTTTCAAAACTGTCCATTGTATGAATGAAGCAACTGCATTATGAAGTATGTCTTCCTCAAATCATATAGTCCTTGAAATAATTAGTTACTGAAATAAGTTTCCCTATGACAGAAGTTATTGCTCCTTTCTCTAGCCTCCAAAAGAATTTTGCATATAGTTTTATTATTTCATGCTACCTATTATATTTATAGTTTGGTTTTTACATACTGCACTCTCCTTATTAGAATAAAAGCTCTGAGTAGCAATGTCTTGGTTATTATTTTATCCCACGAAAGTTCTAATAAACTAACATTCAGAGGATGCAGCATATGGCAGGAAAAACATTTTACATGCTTTCTATCATTTAATCCTCACAACAACTTGAAATACAGTAGGTCCTCGTGTTACATCGGAGATCCATTACTACGGCGTGACGTAACGTGATTTTCGCCGTATTCGGAACCCACCTACATAAGCACCTACGTCACTCACATGGAGCACATACACAGCAGTAATGAAGTGAAACAGAAAAAAAAATTTAAAAGAAAGATAACAATCCCTGACCTTTACTTGTGGTAAATAAATAATAAAAAACATAAAGCACATATGTACATACGTTGAAATGACGGAATCAGTGAAAGAATGAACTTATGTAGCACCTGGCCTACAGAAGGTGCTCAGTTTTTGTTAGTGTTTGTGCATTCAAGCATCTTTTCATTCACCATTGTTTGGCACTGTGCCCTTGAATTGTTCTCTTGATTTTTGGGGAAGCATGTCTCCTTCAAAACTAATATAATGATTTTAGTTTGCATAAAGTGTATCTTTGACTCTTGATTTTTCTCACCCTATCTTCAGTCCTTAGCAGAACTCAATTACTGATTAAATGTGAGAAGTGAAGAAGAGAAATAAAAATTGATTCCCGAGCCTGGCTGGTGTGGCTCAGTGGTTGAACATCAATCCATGAACCAGGAGGTCATGGTTGGATTCCCAGTCAGGGCACATGCCTGGTTGCAGGCTCGATCCCCAGTAGGGGGTGCACAGGAGGTAGCCGATTGATGATTCTCTCTCATCATTGGTGTTTATATATCTCTCTCCATCCCCCTTTCTTTCCCTGAAATCAATAAAAAAATATTTTAAGAAAAGGAAGTGTTCCTGAGTCCCAGTCCTGGGTGTCTGAGTGAATGGGGGCACAGAAGGGACAATCATCACATGCAGGACATGGGGTTGTAAGACAATTAAAGTAGGCTGGGAGTGGTGCAAACAGGGCCCGCATCTCTTTGCTGCCTGTTGGCAGGAGACATCAATTCCTTGCTATAGTGGCTTCTCCATGAGAGGCTTGCTTTCCCTGGAATGAGGGACCTGAGAAGAAGGAATGTGATAGAGAACCTACAAGATGCAGATTATAACCTAATCTCAGAGGTGACATCCCATTGCTTCTGATGTAATCTATTTCTTAAAAGTGGGTAAATCCAGCCCACATTCAAGAGGATGGGGACTCCACAAGGGCATGGATACCAATGAGACAGGAACCATTGGGGGCATCATTGAGGCCTCCCACTACACGGAGAAACTGAGGCATGGAGAGGGAAGTAACTTGTGGCTAAATCACAAAATAGGTGAGTCTGACTCCAAAGTCTCTGCTCTTGGCAACTACATTATACTGATGTCATAACTATGTAGTGTGGTAGGAAACCAGGTAAGCTACTTGTTAAAGAAATAAGAGGTCCTCCCGCCCCCCCTTGAAGACTTCTCCTATGGAATTAAGCATGTCAGGTTTACTGCAGAGCAGTTCAGAAAGATATTTTCTTATTACTGTTTTTTTTTTATGTCAGGTTATTACAAAGACATTCAGGAAGATTTTGTTGTTGCTGTTGTTATTGTTTGTTTTAGCTTGCATTTGAGTTGGATTTCAATTGTTAGATTTCCAGATAACTGTGACATTGCTGTAATATTAAAATAGAGAAAAAAGTTAGAGCCAACATTCCTGCTCACTCACTTTGAGATTCTGAGCACAATGAGAGGAAGGATACAACTTCATGAAAATAGCGGCAAAGAAGAGGCAAAGGCAAGATCCAAGGCAGATGCCAGTACTCAATCTTATACAAACTTTAAAATGGGAGTTGAATAATATGTCTGAAAAGGGAGAAAATATGCAAATTAATATACCCTAGTGCCTACTTTTAATTTTTTAGTTAAGTACATATATTGTGAGAGCAAATAGCACATGTTTGTCAGATTTAAACTTGTTTAATCCCTTTGCTTAATATTCAACAATCCGATTATATTCAGGTAGAAGCTTTGGTCAGCTTCCATGATGAGAAACTCATCTAAAACAATTTAGCGAAGAAGACTTGGACAAGTGTTAATTAACACATACCACATCGCTATGTCCCCAGAGTTCTGGTGTGCAAGATAAATGATGCTTTTTCAAGGGGAAGTTAGAGGCACATCTGTACTCTCTCTGACATGTAACAGATCTTTGCATATATATAGCAGTAAAGGAGCCTCGAGTGATTTAGAACAGTTTCAAGTGTTCAGGGCAGCATTTGTGCTCATTTCTTCAGTAGATGTTTCTCCTGTTCCATGGGTACCAATACTGTGAGAGGCTCATGGGAAAAAGAAGGTCCTGTGGAGTAAGTTTGTGAGTAAACAAGTCTGTGAGGTGCAGGGTAATCTGTTTGCATTGGACATAGTGATAAGCTGGGGAACATTGTGATACAATATAGTTTGTGAGCCCCCTCAAATGAGCTGGTGCTCCCCAGGAAAGTAAGCCTGAGATGGGAAACCTTTCTTGAGGCTCAGCCCTCATGAGGTGAACTTGCCTTATCCCCTCTTTCCCAACTGTCTTTTCGGTGGGCTTCCTACAAGCAAATCATCCCCTGATCCTGAAGGAAGAGAGTTCCATCTCCTTCCCTGTTTTTCTCCTTAACTGGCAATCAGAATCTAGTAGGCTGCATTTTACCTTCTTTGTTCTGAAGATAGACTTGAAATGTTCAAAACCATATGTAGCTTCTCATCAGTTACAGGGAGAGTTGCTTACAGACCATGAGAGAAAATGATGAATAAATAATGAACTACTCTCAGATGCGACAAATGCTATGCAGACTGGTATAAAACAATAAGGAGGTGCACAGGTAATGACTCCACATGAAAGAATGTGCCGGAGAATCTCTCTGTCTCCTTCAGATTCATGCACAGTCCTTCTCTCCTTGCTCTGTGCCCTAGGAAGTTGAAGCTGACTTCTGTGGACTTCACATCAGGCTTCACTTGCCCCCTCTTTTCTTACTGAGCTTGATCACGGGGAGGTACCAGAAGGGTGCAAGGTGAGGGAGCTCAAGGTGTTCGTTCCTCTGGTTCTTGCCCTGCTGAATGAAGCACAATTAGCTATTGGCTGCATTTCTTATCAATTTTAACTTTCAGTTCTTTCCTACAGCTAAGCTCTCAAATTCTACGCTGGCTTCCACCTCGTTCCAGAAGGTTTCCTCAGGTTGCTAACCTTCGTGGACTTCACAGTTCCCTGCTAGTTTCTCTGACTTCTGCCTGCATCTTCATCACACTCTCTTTAGTTACCCCTTCTGAATGTGTCATCTCCTCCCTACTGGTCCCTGACTCTAAGATGACTGAATAAATGAAAAGAATGAATCGCTACAGGAAAGTACATCAACTACAGCAGTTTATCCAGTCTGGAAAAACATCTGGGCAAGGAGTGCTGGATATTATTGTCATTTTGGAGAGGAGTTTCAAAACTTTTCAAGATAAACCTAAGATTTATACTTGTCACAAGGCACTTAACAAATACCAGGGTCAGCTGCTAGCTTCCTTTTCATGTCTGTGTGCATTGTCTCACCAAGAGGGAGAGAGACAATTAAAAACAAAATGAAACAAAACTGTTATAACTTTTGCCCACCAGAGCTGCCAGATTTAGCAAAAACCAAACAAACAACCAAACTAACAAAAAGCAGAAAGCCCAGTTAAATTTAAATTTTTTTTTACATGAGTAAGGAATTTTTTACTATAAGTATGTCCACATCCAAATATTTCATGACACATACTTATACTCTACTTTATCTGGCAACCCTACCTACAGGGACTTTTACATAATAGTGGGCATACTCTTGCTTCTTGATGGATAGATTTAGGTATTACAGAAAACGAAAACCCTCCAAAATAATCAGACAATGGCCTTAGGCAGAATGTATCAGAAACCATCGAGCATCCCTGAGGGCCATGCACTATTGCTATGGGCTCCTGTGGTCCTAATATCTTTCTTATCAAAATGAATCTATATTTTGGTTCCTCCAGGCTGTGTATTGGCTAGGGAGGCTGTGGAAAAGGAAGAGTAAGGACTGTTTGGTTTGGATAGAAGGAGGTTCAAATTCTAGTTCTACCAGTGGTAGTAGTGAGACCTTGGCAAGTCATTTAAGCTTCTCAGGCCCCAGTATCCTTGGATGTGCAATGGTAATGCATAATGCTGCGTGGGTTGATAAGGATTAGAGGTGATGCATGTTAAATGCCTAGCATAGTGCCTGCAACACAACAGATACTAAAAATCCCAGGAAAGTTTTTTTTTTTTTGGTATCATAGTCCTTTTAAGGACACAGAGATTATTAATACAAGCCCAGTAACTTGCATTTATAGAAAAACGCTATTTCTTAACTGAGGAACCACCTTTGGAGTAGATAAATTTTATAAAGACATAAAAATTGGACCTTTTCATGGCCCTTTAAATCTAATGATTGTATTATTATAAAAGCTTATTGTAAAAATTTGGCCAACTGATAGCATCAGCTGTGGAAGAAGCATTTTAAAACATGTATTCAGGTCTTGTACATTAGCTAAGAGAGCAGTTAATTTTTATGAACATGCTATTGCTCCGAGCTTTCTTTTAAGCACGATGTCTTTAAGTATATCCTATAAGAAAACCTCCTCAAACAGGTACATTTACAAAATCTATTTTACCTTCAAATCTTGCCAAATACCTATCACTTTTGTAAATTGCTCTATTTTTTGTACTCAGAAAGGTATTTGGCTCCATCTCAAAATGTGAAAATCATTAGAGAAAAATAGTAAGTGATTACAATGATTCTTTAAGCTTTCAATTAACGTGTGGTTCAATTTGACAGAATGAGATAGAAGGATTTCATTTTATAGATTTGCTTGTTGGAGAGAAGCTAATGTACAGATGGTAAAAGATGATTTAACAGGATTAAAGAAAACAAGAACTCTTTGAGGATAAAACTCATACCTTTATGCATGAAAAATTTTTCTAGTCCCTATTATATTTAAAAAAAATTTCCTTCTTTAGAGAAGTACCAAATACATGGCATAGTTCTGTAAATGACTTATAGGAAAAGATAATAATAATAATAATGATAATAATAATAATAATAATGAATCAGCACACCAGGGTTAGTTTAGGATCATATCTGTAACTACTTTTAGGTCTCAGTCTTTTCATCTATAATGTAAGATGTTGGACTGGATTTTTTCTCCAGGATAATTCTTGACATTCAGATTCTCTACTGTGTATTTTGTCCAGCGCAGACAAATGATTATTTCAAAGGCTGAATTAGCTGCAGTTAACAAAGTCCTGAGAAATGGAGTAGATGGAGCCAAGAGTTAGCAATATCAGAGGAAGTCCAACCTCATTAGAAGGTGTCCCTTTGGTCTCCCTGGGGCACCATAAACTCTTCTGCAGTGTTGCTTCATGTCATGGGGTCTAAGAATATATGCTCTCTTACCATGGTGTCTGGGGACTCAGACCGAGATACTTCTGATGTTATTTTAGGCTGAAGAGGGAGGCCCAGGAAAAAGCCAGCCAGTGACAGATCTAATGAGGTCAATTGCATGATTTTCCGTGAGGCTATGCAAAGGCAAGTTTGTAAAACACTGGGTTTGCATTCCTGTCTCCATCTTTCATTTTCATATAAATTCAATAACAGTCTCAAAGCAGCAGCAGAAACAGTGCACTGAACAAAATCCTTTCCAAAAGATCATTTCTTGAAGAATTTCATGAAGCAGCCGCCGCAGCAGCTACTGAAAGCAGCATGTATGTCATTTTCCATGAGAAAATTGAGCTGAAGAAATATGCGTTTCCAGTGGTGTTATCTTCCTAAATTCTAGATATATTTATAGATGTACTATAGCTAGAGTCCAAATATTTGTATTATAAGTGGGCTTTTAAAAGATTCAATCCTTGTTATCCCAAACCAAGATTTCAATAAAAACAGTTTGGACTAGCAAGCATGATTTTATGGTTCATATCACCAGAGACCAAATATAAAACTTGAGGAATATATTTTACAAGAGAATTATATCTCTTTCCACATATTACCATTTTAAAAGCCTAGCACTTCAATATTTTTTCTCAGTCATCATGGTGGCAAATTGCTTACATGAATACCTGTCCAACTGAAATTAATGATCACCAGCAAAGAGAATACAAATAGTCAATTTGGAATATATCAGCACGTCTCTTTCCGTTTGTTGCCATAGCATAAGAATAACAATTAAAACAACAACAGCAACACCTGGCTCCTGTTTTAAAAAAATTGGACTGTAGATCTGCAATGCTGACCTCCTGAGAAAGAAAGGTATACAGAGGTGTTGTTTGTGAGTGATGCAACCAATTTTCTGAGAAGTGCAATGTTTGTTAATAAGGACAAATCCTATTTTAACCTCTTCTTAGGCTGGGCGTGGACGTTTCCAGGTACAATTTGTCACATCCCGATATGGCAGATTTGAAAAGCAGAGTGGTTTGTGGCCCACACACAGGCCCAGGGGCACAGGGGTTCTTAATTCCAGCCCCAGGGAGCAGGTTAGGATGCCTTAGGTCAGCCGTTCTCAACCTGTGGGTCGCGACCCCTTTGGGGGTCGAACGACCCTTTCATAGGGGTCGCCTAAGACCATCGGAAAACACATATATAATTACATATTGTTTTTGTGATTAATCACTATGCTTTAATGATGTTTAAATTGTAACAATGAAAATACATCCTGCATATCAGATATTTACATTATGATTCATAACAGTAGCAAAATTACAGTGATGAAGTAGCAACGAAAATCATTTTATGGTTGGGGGTCACCACAACATGAGGAACTGTATTAAAGGGTCTCGGCATTAGGAATGTTGAGAACCACTGCCTTAGGCTTTTAGGAATTGGCAGTGCCTATCTCAGTTGGCTTAAAATACCCCACAGGATTTGTAACAAAGACCAATAAACACTCAGAAATAACATTCTGAAAAGTGCAGTGAAAGTAAAGACACCATTCCTTCTCTTTGAAGGGATTTATTATTTTTGATAATAGCATGTTTCCCTGGATTAGCATTGTATATCGTGTATTACTGGGGAGAACTTTGACATTAAATGATCAGTTGTTCTACTTTGAAATTCACTTAAATGCAACACCTGTCCAAGTGTCAGGTGTGTGCTCAATGAGTGGCCTTGTGAGATGGTCTTAGTCCATCTTCTGTCTTTTTAAAAAACATTATTTTTTAATTTATCTTTATTGTTGAAAGTATTACAGATGTCCCTTTTTTATACCCATTAACTCCCCCAACCCTCCACCCCAGTCCTTTACTGCACTATTGTCTGTGTCCATGGGTTATGCATATGCATATAAGTTCTTATATGCATATGCATATAAGTTCTCTTCCTGGCCCCACCCCCCTTCCCTCTGAGATTCCACAGTCTGTTCCATGCTTCTATGTCTCAGTATCTATTTTGTTTCCCAGTTTATTTTGTTCATTAAATTCCGCATATATGTGAGATCATGTGATACTTGTCTTTCTCTGACTGGCTTATTTCACTTAACATAATACTCTCCAGGTCCCTCCGTGCTGTCTGAAAGAGTAAGAGATCCTTCTTTTTTATGGCTGCACAGTATTCCATGGTGTAAATGTGCCCCATCTTTTTTATCCACTTATCTATTGATGGGCCCTTGGGCTGTTTCCAGATCTTAGCTATTGTAAATAGTGCTGCTATGAACATGGGGGTCATATATTCTTTCTGATTGGTGTTTCGGATTTCTTAGGATATATTCCTAGACTTGAGATCACAGGGTCAAGTGGCAGTTCTATTTTTAATTTTTTGAAATTAAAACTCCATCCTGTTTTCCATAGTGGCTGCACTGTCTGCATTCCCACCAGCCTTGTAGTAGGGTTCCCTTAGTCCATCTTCTGTCTTAATGCATCAGCTACCTGGTGGGGAGCCACATGATCTTCAATATCCCTTCTTATTAGATAAGAGATAGCAAATGCTAACAAGGTTGGCTGACTAACATATGTTGGCTATTAAAAAATAAAAATAAAAATATGGAGTTATTGCTTAATGGGTACAGAGTGTGGATTTTTCAAGATTAAACATTTCTGGAGATGAAAGATGGTGATGGTTGCACAACAACGTGAATGTACTTAATGCCTCAGATACTTAACAGTAATTAAAATGGTACATTTAAAAATATATATTTATTGTTGAAAGTATTACAGATGTCCACCTTTCCCCTATTGATGATATTATGTATATTTCGACACAAAATGATGAAATTATTAAAGGGGAAAGAAAATGGTAAAAGGGAAACTCAGACATATTTTCATGTTTTAGTTCACAATTGTAGAATTTTTCCTCTTTCCCTGTTTTTTCCTTTGCTAACATCAGAGTGACTGATCACCAAGCAGTGGGGCTGAAGATGTTTCCTAGATGAATTGGAAGTTTCTTATTCTCTGATCTGATTTGATACAGGGAATGGAGAGATGGAGGAAGAGAGAGAGAGAGAGAGAGAGAGAGAGAGAGAGATTAGAAAATGGCCGAAACCGGTTTGGCTCAGTGGATAGAGCGTCGGCCTGCAGACTGAAAGGTCCCAGGTTCGATTCCGGTCAAGGGCATGTACCTGGGTTGCGAGCACATCCCCAGTAGGAGATGTGCAGGAGGCAGCTGGTCGATGTTCTCTCTCATCGATGTTTCTTGTTATGCCCAGATTTCAAGATTCCCAAGAAACCACATCAGGGAGCCAGTCAATCCGACGCAAAAGCATAAGAATCTGTATTTCGCCGAAACCGGTTTGGCTCAGTGGATAGAGTGTCGGCCTGTGGACTGAAGGGTCCCAGGTTCGATTCCGGTCAAGGGCATGTACCTGGGTTGCGGGCACATCCCCAGTGGGAGATGTGCAGGAGGCAGCTGATCGATGTTTCTCTCTCATCAATGTTTCTGGCTCTCTATCTCTCTCCCTTCCTCTCTGTAAAAAATCAATAAAATATATAAAAAAAAAAAAAGAATCTGTATTTCAAGCTAGCTCGGCTCCCCGTCCACCAGACTGACTGACACAACGGCAAACCAAGTGGCAAAGAGACAGAACCCCGCCTAGAGACGGGTTATAAAGGGGGGGTTGGAAGGGGAGGAGAAAGGACTGTGATTGGCCACGTGCAAGTCGATGTCTTGTTCCTGGGTGTGGCTAGCAGAGTCTTAGACTTCCGGGAAGAACCTTCTTGCCAAGCACGTGGCCAAGGTAAGATGGAGGACGTAGCCCTTACCCTGGGGCAAGATGGAGGGTGTAGCCTTTACCCTGGGGCAAGGTGGAGGGCCTAGCCCTCGCCCTTTCATTTCTAACTCTCTATCTCTCTCCCTTCCTCTCTGTAAAAAATCAATAAAATATATTTTAAAAAAAAGAAAAAAAAAAGAAAATGACCAAGATTGTATTAATTGTAGAATTAACACATCTAAGCCAGAGCATTGATGGAGATGCCTGACTTGCTGCTCCAGCATTCTTGCTGAGACCAGCGTCATCTTTATGAAATCACTATGGGATGGTGCCCAGCTATCAGTATTTTTCTCCAGGTGTGGAGGGAGATGCCAAGAAGTTCTGAGTTGGCAAGAGCAATGTGATCAAACAATGGGAGCAAAACCAATGGAGTTTAGAAATTGATATTCTGAGATTCAATGTACATTACTGGGATAGCTAGTCACCAGTAAAAGGAAAGGAGAACAAAATACCTTCTAACACAGTGTTCTCAACCTTCTGGCCCTTTAAATACATTTCCTCATGTTGTGACCCAACCATAAAATTATTTTCGTTGCTACTTCATAACTGTAATGTTGCTATTGTTATGAATCGTAATGTAAATATCTGATATGCAGGATGGTCTTAGGCGACTCCTGTGAAAGGGTCGTTCGACTGCCAAAGGGGCTGTGACTCACAGGTTAAGAACCGCTGCTCTAACATGTCAAGTGATGAATCTTTTGGATATGATTAATCTTTCATATTTTAACTGTTGTGGAAAACCTACTTTACATAGCTTATCATTTTTCCCATAAGACATTTAAGGCAATAGCTATATACATTTTATTTGTGTAAGCAGCTGTATTTATATAACTGTGTGGAACAATAGATTAATACTCACTTTTTTTCTCTAAATTTACTTTGTATTCTTAGGATATAAAATTTGACATGATAAAATATAAAAATGATTTTAAGCATTTTTTAAATGATTAAGATAAGAAAAAGCAATAAAAAATCAAAGATGTTGGCTTATAGTGAACAAAGCAAAGCTGGTTTTGTATAGTTTGAATTTTGACATAACAGTCCTATGTTGGAATAATAAATGTTTGTCTCTTTTATGAAAACTGCAACTAAATGAGTGTCCTATAATAATAATCTTTAAAATACATAAACTAAACTTGTAGCTTTTATTTGGTGTTTAAGTTTGTAGAATGCTTGAAGTTTATATCCATGTATAAACCAGCTAGTAAATGCAAATTTAGGTAAGATTTTTGAGAGTATATATTTCATACTGATTTTGCATATGGTATAAAAGATAAAGTACTTTATGGAATAAGATAACTGGAATAAATGTCTAGACACTGGACATTCTTCTTTGGGATCAGTTTTTGACCTGAATGTGTCCTGTGGCAGGTGACTTATTTGACAGTTCCTTTGAATAAAAAGTTTAGTGCAGAATAGAATATATATAACTATTCCCTAGATTTAAGAACAGACCTGCTGAGCTCATTTAATAACCATTTGTACATCACTGCTTTTGAATAATATGGTTAATATGGCTGTGTTTTCTATCCCTCTCTGTTTATATTTACCTTTAAAAACACTTGCAAGCATAACTATTGCTAAAAAGCCCTGGGCCTATTTATAGCAATATCAAAATAACAGATTGTGTCATAGTTAAGTGGCAGTTGACCTCAAAATAGAAGTAGAATCTAGGTCTTCCCATCAAACATAGAAAACCAGAAAACTACAATCTAGGTAGGCTCTACCTAATTTACATTATATCAATGGTTGAGAGGAATGGTTGGAATTGTGATCATGGATGTAAATTCGCACCCTTTAGCAAGAAAACACTGGAGTTGATGTCTTACAAAACTGGAAGTGAGTTATAGAAAGACACATAGATTAAAGGAAAGTATTATAGATTCTGTTCCAGTCAGCCTAATTATCTGCAATATTCATTATATTAAGCATGTAAAAATTAAGCTGTAATGCCCAAGATACTGTTATCTGGGAAATGTTGACACAGGAAATTTTATGGCAAGGTACACATAAGGGCAACCTTTTAAATTTTAGGGTGGAATAGCTAACATTTTGAGGCCTCAAAGTTTGTTCAAAGCATTGTTCTCCCTATTATTTTATTTAATCTTTAGAACATCTCTATGAAGTTGCTATTGTTATTATCATTTCCTTTTGACAGAAAAAACAGGAATAGGACGTCTCTGTGTTGCCCAACTCCTTCAGTTACCAAGGGGCAGAGCTGAAATTGTGACCCAGATAACCTGACTCTGGGGTCAGCCCACTAGACCACTGCTGCTGCTCTTCCTACTTCTCCTCTGCCTATCAAAATGCCTTCCCATAACCAATGTGTCCAAAGACATTAGCTTCCAAAGAAGATTTGATCCTCAAAGAAAGAACTCAGATGCTGTATGCTCAGGTTAGAATGCCCCCTGCCCCTGTTTTATTGAGATATAATTGATACACAGCACTGTATAAGTTTAACATGTATAGCATAATGGTTTGACCTACATATATTGTGAAAAGTTTACTGTTAGGTCGGAGAGAGCCCAGGATAGGATACATGCAGATGTGTGATGAGATAATGCCCCCCCCCCCTAGAATTTCTAACAAATCAATGTGCCAGACACAGATACTGGCTTCTCTCTGGAATCCACACGACCCCCATACAGATACTGACTACTTCCTGAATACCCTGTTGACCCCCTGTGGCGTGGACTTCCTCGGTTCATGTCCCCGCCCCTCACCCAACTGCAGTATAAAACAAAGTCCCCCCTCCCTGTGGGCGCGGATCCACGTGCCCTGTCTTTGGAGTTCATGGGTCGCCCAGGGACGCAGAATAAAACCTTTCCTTTCTTTCTTTTCTGATTAACTCAGCTCTCTTTATTTCCTACGCCTCCTGAGCCACCTAACCTAACATTTACTACATAAGTTTAGTTAATATTCCATCATCTCATATAGATATAAAAAAAGAAAAATGTTAATTAATTATAGACATTTATTTTTTAAGGCTGAAGCATTTTATTTATTTTTAATCCTCCCCAGAGGACATGCTGAGAAAGAGTGAAACATTGGTGTGAGAGAAACATTGATCCGTTGCCTTCCATATGTATCCCAACTGGGGATAGAACCCAAAACCCAGTTATGTGCCCTGACCGGGAACTGAACCAGCAATGTTTCATTCTTTTCAGATTCCATATATAAGTGATATAAGACAAATACTGTATATCTTTCTCTGTCTGACTTATTTCACTTAGCATAATCCCCTCCAAATTTATCCATGTTTTTGTAAATGGAGGGATTTTCTACCTTTTTATGGCTGAGTAATATTCCATTCTGTGTATATACCACAACTTCTTTATCAATTTATTCATTGACAGGCATTTAGGTTATTTCCATGTCTTGGCTATTGTAAATAATCCTGCTATGAACATCTGGGCACACTATCATCCAAAATAGGGTTTCTGTTTTCTTCAATATATTCCCAGAATATATATACATATTGCTGGGTCATATAGTAGTTCAATTTTTAGATTTTTGGGGACTCTCCATACTGTTTTCTATAGCAGCTGTAACAACTTACAATTCCACCAATAGTGCACAAGGGTTCCTTTTCTCCACATTTTAACCAGCATTTGTTATCTCTTGTCCTTCTGACAATAGCCATAGAATGCCAATCTGAAAGCTAACACACAAAGGTGACTGACACATCATCTGAAGTCTGTACTGAGACCCTGAAGTAAGTAATGGACATCCCAGTTCAGGCTCCAGGCATTACCTCTTCATGGCAAAGACACTGCCTTAGAACTCATTGTACTTATATTACACTAAGTATGGGTAGGAAGTTTAGATTTTTGTTTTTGAAGAGTATGGGGCCAGACATTTTCCACAAATCCCCCACTTGACATAAAAAAAACTTGGTAATATCAATGTTAAGGTTTTGTTTTCTAAAATAAATAAAACCAGGTAAACATCATCTTTTAGAGATTTGAATTATTTTGTGTCATGTTAAACATATCATGTCTTTGAGTCCCAGTTTCTTAACCCCTATAATGAAGGGATTTAAGAAGATAAATCCCCCAAAGCCACTTTAACCACAAAAAAATCTGGATTCCAAGTCACAGTGGGAATCATGACTTGTTTTGGTTGAAATAGCTCTTCTCATCTTGAGCAGGGACATGTACTTAGAGTTCTTACCTGGAGCCATGCCAAATGAAGTTTAGTTACCTATTCATCCCATACATACTCCATGTTTGATGGGCATGGGGACATGGGGAAATTTTCCTGGCTAGTCTCCTGTGTATACCCTTTTCGACTGATAATGTGGGAGCCCAGACCCTCTTTTTGGAGGAAGACTCTTCCAGGTGTAATTGATTTCTTGTTTTATCTTCCTTCCTCCAGAGCTGCCCTTTACCTCAGGAACCAAAGGCACTTGGACACCTTCATTCTCTCTGAACAACAGTAGTTACTGCCCAGCATGAGTTAGGTGCCTATAAGTTTTGTTGGGCAGAATAGCGCGGGTATGGTGTGACTTTTTATCAATGCTGATTGGCTGTGATGGTGTAGTTGCAGATGACTCGAAGCCTGAGGAGTGCCAAGAAAGGTGGGGTTTCTATATGGTAATGGTAATGGAATATTGTTCCTTCCTGTTTCACCACCTTGTGGACACCAGGTCTGGCAGATTTGAGTCAGGCCTGTAAGTTGATTTGCCAATTTCTTTCACTACAAGTGGCCCCTGCTGGGCTGATCTGCTCTTCCACTCATTCTTCTGGCACCTGCTAACGTGGAAGGGACTCTTCAACATGGCACGTCTGTTGTGGCCTCACAGATTCTTTTGCTGTTTCAAATCTGTGCGAGACTAGGAGTCCTTTTGTGTGGAAATCATCCAGCCTCAACCACACAGTTCAGCAATTTTGCTGAAAGGAGAATAGTCTTACTGCACTTGGTGAATCAGGATGACATTAGCAATCTTGCCTTGTTTCCGCTTTGCAGAAGCAGTAATCACAGCTTCTGTCCTTAGCTTGTGCTGCGGCCATACGGATAAGTCATGGTTTTCATGCTTCAGCTGTATTGGGCCTTATCTGTTTGACAACACCTTCTTTGTAAGACCTCCACCAAAAATGATTGTGAGTCTTATCTACAGTAACACAAAACTCGTGAACTGTGTTTCTGTAAATTTTTCACATGGATACCAATTGCAGTTAAGGCAAGGAGAACTGTTTTTTATGAAAAGTAAAAAATTGCTTCGTTTGTTCCTTGGTTCTTTGAGTTAGTGGTTGCCTCAGCTTCTTTTATTCAAGGTCTTTATTTGTTGGAGTTTGTCAGTTGCTATCTGGCACATGTACAGGGAGACTAATGACCTTGTCTTGATGGAACCATTGCAGATGAATCCACATTCTGCCTTCTTTGTTGGCACTGTGAGCAAGCGCTATGCCTGGAAAACTCGGTGCATCTTTTGAACTTCCTTTGTCCCCTATGATAGTGCTATAGCTGTTGCACACTTTGGGGGCTATTTACTTGTGTTTCTGACTCAGACAGATAGGCTGATGGTTTCTTGAAGAGACTACAATGTTTGTTTGAGTGGATGGATACATGAATGAATAAATGAATGCATGGGAAATTCAGGCCTAATATTTGATATTGATATTGTTCATAAGTGAAGTAGTTAGATAGCCTTATAATCTGAAGGGGTTTCCTTTATAGGTCTTGTGATGCTAAAAAATAAAATGAATTTGTGATAAGTATTATCTGTCTGCAACTCCAAGTTCTCCCTATCCATAACCCCTACGTTACCTCTATTTGGTTCTCTGCCAAGGCTGGAGTTCATCAATGGCCATATATACTCTCCTGGCCATAATAAAACCTGACTTTTGCAATAGCTCCAACCCAGCTGATCATTCTTCTTCCTTGAAAGTCTCTCTCCCTCTACTGAGTTATACCTCTGATTTGCTTTTCCTCCCTACTTCTTTCAAAGGACTCTTCTTTCATCTTCCAAAATACCGATTTTTCTAAATATTCAGCCTCTGCCACTTTTATCTCTATTTTCTTTTTCTCAATTTATTTTTCTCCTATCATCATCTGTAGACACACCTGTGTCTGAGTCCTTGCCATCTTTTTATGATCCAAGTCTACATTTCCAATTGCTGTTTCACATTCCTAGTCATGTGTCCTACGAACTCCTCAAACTGAACATTTCTTTAGTTGAGTCAATTATCAAAAACCAGCTCCTTCTCACTTTCCTAGTCCTGTTGAGGGGACTTCTCTTCTTCCGGTTACTCAGCTCCAGGCCTCGGTATTACCTTTGATTCCTGTGCTCCCATTTTTCTTTTACCAGAAAACTCCTGCTGATTCTGTTCCCCACCTATGTCTGTCCAATTTGCTCCTCCCATTTCATACCATGACAACCACTTCAGTTCTGGTTTCCATGTTCAGTGCTGACAGCTGTTCTTTCCACCTCCAGGCTCTATCCAATCTGTAACTTGGATCTCTCAGGCTTTTGACATAATCTGTTATTCCAAAACACCCAGCCCCCAGAGAAACTTTAACTTTCATTTTCGTCCATGTCTCTACATTCTCCTACTGATGGAGACATTCTAAATTATTATTTTCTGTTATTTCCACCACCTTCCTATACTTTCATGTGTTCATACAGTCTATTATCTTTGATTGCAATGACTTTTTAACTTATTCATCTCACAAACTTGTGTTCATTTTTCAAGATTCAATTCAAGCATTACTTTCTCTAAACAAACAAACAAAACATTTTATTACTCTTCTGGAGAAAGTTTCAACCAGCATACCAATAACTGGAGTTTTAATGGAAAAAGTCCACCTTTCTCTCCTCTTGTTTTCATAGTATTATAAATAAATGACTATCATATAATTTAATATATTTAAATATTAGTTTATATGTCTATCCTCTCATGCAACATGTCACAAGAGTGAGGACTGCCTATTTTATCTTTATTTCTCTAATACTTCATATGGCTTAAAGTAGGCATCTTATAAACACTTACTAAATAATCTATTGAGAATTTAGCTTTAATCATTGTATATGTGGGAGATCCTAACTTGCTTTTCTCTTTGAGTTCTATGCAATTGTTGGCAAAACTAGTTGATGGAACTTGTCCAAACCTCCTAACTCCCATCTTCTTTGAACTAATCCCCCAAGGCACAGGTGAATAGGCTGGAAATGAGAGAGCAGAAGCCTCCTCAATGGACAGTGGAAGGGTGAGATGAACTGTCTATGTCAGTGATGGCGAACCTATGACACGCGTGTCAGAGGTGACACGCGAACTCATTTTTTTGGTTGATTTTTCTTTGTTAAATGGCATTTAAATATATAAAATAAATATCAAAAATATAGCAAAAAATTTCTATATGTGACATGGCACCAGAGTTAAGCCAGGGTTTTTCAAAATGCTGACATGCCGAGCTCAAAAGGTTCGCCATCACTGGCTATGTCTAAGCACAGGAGACCCAGATGCTGAGAGAGAACATCTTTGTTATTAAAACAGGAATTTTTAGGGTTGAAAAAGGCAAATTTTAGAAAATTTAGAAATCAAGGGGACAATGGAAGCAGCACAGGGCTTTAGAGCAGCAGAAGGTATATTTCCATAGAATAGGGAAGCTGAAAAGCTGCAACAGGTACATTTCCATAGAATGAGGGAGCTGGGAACAGCAAAAGGTCTATATTTACAGAATAAAGGGAAGGAAGCCCTTCAGCCAGAAGGAGAAGAAGAAAGCCCAAAGGGAATAGGAAAACAATAAGGAAGGAGGGGGAGGAGGGAAGAACCTCACGGTTTGACCTTTGAGCCTATTAGTTACTATAGTAACCAGTCTAAGGGAATAGTGACCAATCAGAGGGGATATCAAGGCACCAGGATCTGCAGCCTTTATAAGCCATAGGGCAAAAGAACTCAGTGGGACCCTTTCCCCTTCCCCACGTAGGAGTCCATTCTGTGAGACTCTTTCCCTCTCCCCATGTGGGAGTCTGTACTTGTTCTTTAATAAATCTCCACCTTTGCTATAACACCCTCTGTCCATGGATTCATTTTTCGACTCCGGTGGACAAAGAATCCTGGTTCCAGTCCAAAAATTCCATATCACTACTGTTAACCAAGATGAGGACCAATCAGAATGATAATTCTTCCTCCTGAGTGGAGAAAGAAGTATGGATGGGTTTACAGTAGGATGACCAGCTGGTTCCAGGTTGCCAGGATCGTCCTCATTTCAGCACTGAATGTTCCATATTCCACAACCCCCCCTTAGTCCAGGTAAACTGGGGTGGCTAGTCACCAAATGCAGGAACAAGGAAAGGAACTTTTTTCTCAGCACGTGTGAGAAAACAGAATTGCTGGGAAAGGGTAATAGTAGAGTGAAAAAAGTTCTCTCCAACTGTTATGCTCTTCAGTGCTCCAACCAGGAATGGTTTTACCTTGTCCATTAAATTAAATATAAAGTACTCAGCCAGGCGTTCTCCTCAATTATGCAAATAATGATTGAGAACCTGCCACAGATCCAACACTTTTTTAAAGCCAAGGGCCACATATAAAAACTCATAAAAAGCTTCTAAGCTTCCCATGGGCAAGATTGGTTGTGCTAGGCCAGGGGTGGGCAAACTTTTTGACTCGAGGGCCACAATGGGTTCTTAAACTGGACCGGAGGGCCGGAACAAAAGCATGGATGGAGTGTTTGTGTGAACTAATATAAATTCAAAGTAAACATCATTACATAAAAGGGTATAGTTTTATTCATTTCAAACGGGCCAGATCCGTAGTTTGCCCACGGCTGTGCTAGGCAGTGGAGATGGCCCCAGTGACTCCTCCCTCCACCCCCAAGGCCTTTGTGATTCTCTCCCCTTGCTTGTGGGCAGACTTCTAATGAATAGGATAATGCATGCTGTGGTGGTACTTCTGTGATTAGGTTATAAAAAGATGATAGCTTCTGTTTGGCCTGTTCTGTCTTAGATTGCTCTTCCCAAGGAAGCCAGCTGCCCTATCATAAAGCAGCTCTACGGAGAGGCTCACAGGGTAAGTGACTGAGGCATGTCAATAACCATGTGAGGAAGCTTGGAAGCAGGTGTGTTCAATTTCTTCTCCACAGCTGAGATTTCAGATGAAACAGCAACTCTAGTGGGCAGCTTAACTTGAACTCTTAAGAGATTCTGAATCATGCCTGAACTCCAACTCCACAGTAACGGTAGGGTAATACATTTGTTGTTGTTTTATGTCACTAAGTTTTAGAGTGGTTTGCTATGCAACAACGCATAATTAGTGCACATACAACTGCGCTTCTTTTGTTGGCTTGCTTTTGTTGATAGTCTCCTTAACATAGTGATTACATATAATAGATGCTCAATAAATAATTTGGCCAGTGAATGAATGCACGAATGACATAATTGTCTACTAATGGAAATTCTGTTATATTAACAAAAAAGATGTAATACTTTTAAAGGTCAGGGACTATGTCTTAGAAACATTGTATTACCTGTACTGTTTATGATAATGTCTTGTGCATATAGGAACTTAACCATACCTGATTAAATCTTACTTTCTTTTTGGATACACAAAACCTGTGAAGCTACCACTCTGCTGGATTAGAGTGTAGAGTTGGAGCTCATTTGGATAAAAATCAAGCATGTATTAATAAGCATAATGAAGACCAGTGAATTGATCTCAGGCCAACTCATAACCTCATAGTGTTTATTTCATTATTTTTCCTTTTTTGATGTTCATTACGTCAGTCATATCTTTTACCACTTCTTTAATTAGAGAATAGGCAGAGAATTTTGTGACTCTCACACCCATAATTAGAGCTATAAATTGAAAAGACTTCCCTATTTGAGAAATTGCCTTAATTCTAAATGAGCAGGGACATAGAATTGGAAATTGTACTAGACCAGGCGTTAAGAGAGTTGAGTTTTGTCTCAGTTCTGCTAGTACCTAGTCATGTTATTAGCCATATCCCTGTGTCTTAATGTCCTTAACAGTAAACTGAGTGGGTTGGGCTAATGTTCTCTAAGTTCCTTTCTAGGGGGAAAAAAAAGAGACTTTGTGACTGCTTACTGTGAACTAGGTTCTACATAACTTTTACAAAATTATGCCTTTAAGTTTTTAAAAGGAAGACTAAATTATTTGAATTTTAAAAAATAAGTTATTTGTAGATCATATTTAAATTGTGATAAAAACAAGTCATGGAAGTCAGAATGAGCCCAGAAATCAGGGTTCTGAGCATAAGCAGATTCTTGGGAATCATAAGTCCCCAATAATGGTATTACCAGCCCTGGTATAGAAGCCCTACTTGGTAACTGACCAACAGGATTGGGTGCGATTCAGTAATTGTCAGCAATGAACTAATATTTGTCTTTTATTCCGTGTCAACATTTCCAGGTAGGAACCTCTCCTCTGTCTGGCACAGAGTAAGCACCCAATAAATATGTGTGGACCAAATTAATTAAAATAAAAGTTCTTTCGTGTTCCAAGTTCCTGCTTCATGACTCCATGATTAAGCACCTGACATATAACAGGCACACTATAAAACCCTGTCAAATACATTCTTTGTTTAGCCTGGTAGACTAGTGAGATCAGGGACATTGGAGTTGGTCTTAACTTGGGTTTAATGCTATGGACTTGCAAAGGGCATGTTCCTTAATCACACTAAGCCTCAATCTCATTATATGTGGAATGGGAGAGATAATACAAAATTAATTTCCTACTTCAAAAAACTTGTGAAAACTGAGAACAAATACAGTTAAGTATAATGTTTGACCCAGAATATAAGTTTAATACATTCTGTTTCTTTTTTTGCTTCACTTATGTTGTTATTATTTTATCTGTGTAAAACAAAGCAAGATGAAATGAACTAATAATAATAGCATCAAAGCCCACAGTAAAATTGGAAAACTCGTGTGTGTTTATATATGTATAATTCTCCCTCTGTGTTTCATTGGCCAGATAAGATCTAGTTATAATTTTAAGTATTGAAATTTTCTTAGA
Organism: Myotis lucifugus; assembly: GCF_000147115.1. Classification (NCBI taxonomy): domain Eukaryota; kingdom Metazoa; phylum Chordata; class Mammalia; order Chiroptera; family Vespertilionidae; genus Myotis; species Myotis lucifugus. Next base: position 1,954,158 of record NW_005871159.1, read on the forward strand.
TTTTTGATCCTTAGTAATTAAAAGCATATCTTTATTTTGTGATAATTTTGTAGTCTACATATATTTCCATGTGTTAGAAGGTGATTCATTAGTATTGGCTAATAATGATGTAAGTTATTTTAGCAGTATAAAATATGATATCATTGGAATCCATGTAAGGGAAATTGTTTTTATTTTATAATTTAATCTATCTCTTCTAAGAGCTGTTCATTGATCAAGTTGTTTTTGTAATATGCATGGTAGAGCATCGGGGGAGGATGAAGCTGGGAGTTAATAAAGGAGAAATAAAATTGTTTAAGTATTTAAAAATGAGATTTCTCTAGATAAATAAAATTTTACCAGTCAATACAGCTAAAAAAATTAAAACTAATGATCCTGTCCTATCATTCTTGGTGTATGTGGAGCAGAATCACTTGGGCAGTGGGAGAGTAGGCAGAGATGGTCTTGTAAACTATACTTAACCCGTAGGAGATTTTAATATGTCCACAGAATATGGATTCCTGACAGTCAGTAACATTACTGTTGGAAATTTGTTGTATTTCTCATGAGGGAAAAGAACAATGTTTGAAAATATAAATGTATATTATTTTATGGCATATAAATATGCAAATGGTAATTTTTCAGTCAAGTTGGCGGGAACAAATTCAGATACAATGTCATCTACCTTCATTCTTATTTCTTATTTTACTTATTTACTTATTTGACCATCGATTGCAGGCCTTGGGTTACTGTGTCTAGTCTCAACTGATAATTATTATGGTGCTGATTCCTGAGAATTTGCACTGGGGATAATGGAAAGGAGAACTGTGTATAGACAACTATCCATTATGAATATAAAGGTTACTATGATTGCTTATAATGTATTTGTTTCTTACCCTATAATGGAATCTGTGAAACCTGGTTGAATTGGACAGGGCCCTTTATCAGAACTCTAAATGCTATGGCATGTTTGAGAAGTCTGCGTCAATGTTGGCCTCTTTACTAATGTTATTTTGGGTAGAAACCTTGGCAGGGCCACTGAACTAAGGAGATAGTACTTTGAGGAGAAAGAAGAAAGACTGGAAAAGATTGTATTGAATGCCTGAGTTGAAGAGTTCTGCAGCAGAGGTTCCCATCAATGTCTGTCATAGAGGCTGGCCTATAACTGAGTTTTTACTGGTTTGCTGCAAAATTAGAAAGATATAGATAACATTATAAGTTTTCCTTAAGGCTAAAATATTTCAATTCAAATTGCTGTTGTTTGTTTTGAAATTATAAAATTTCCTGTCTTTTTATTGGGAAAGGATTATTTCTTTTATAAAGTAATGATGAAAATGAATGAGAGCCTTTAAAATTTCCTTCATGTCATTAATTGGCAAAATACGGTTTTATTATCCCCCATTTAAAAATTATGATCTATGAAAAAATTAGGAAATCATTTCTTTTAATGATTTTTTAAAAAATGTAGCTGAACAACCTTTCATCCCCGATGAAATCTTATGTGGAAACTTATTTGTAAAGTGAAATTTCTCTGATTTCTTCACATCTTTCTTTCCTTCAGCTCTTGAGATAGCCCTTCCATAGAATACTCGGGCTTCCTAAAACATAGTTTTAAAATTTATTTGATTTAATTCAGCTTTATTGAGGTATAATTGACATATAATATTGCAAGGTATTTAAAGTGTACATCGTGGTGATTTGATATATGTATATCCTTCACTGCACATTTTTTGGGGGGAGAGGTAAGAACACTTAAAGTCTAATCTCTTAGCTAATTTCAAGTATACAATACAGTGTTACTGACTACAGTCACTATGCTGTGCATTAGATCCTCAGACCTTAATTATCTTATAGCTGAAAGTTGGTACCCTTTAGTTTTAGAAGCATTGGTTTAGACCAGGGTTTCTCAACCTTGGCACTATTGATATGTTAGGCTGGGAGTATTTTTTTTTTTGTCATGGGGCTTTCCTGTGCCCTGTAGGTTGTTTAACAGCATCCTATGTTTCTACCTACTAGATGCCAGTGGAACCCACCTTTAACAATTATGAAAACCAGAAGTGTCTCCAGACATGGTTGAATGTCCCCCCAGGGGCAAAATCACCCCTGGTTGAGAACCAGTGGTCTAGATAACAGATAAACCCACATAGTACAGATATGGAGACATCGCTAACGAGTACTACGCGATGGTTTCTATTTTATTTTTCATTTTTATTTATTTTTAAATATGAAATCCCACCATCTTTCCTCTGTCTGAATTATACTTTGGCCTCCACCCACCAAGGAAATGGGGATTACAGCTGGAATTCAAAGAGAAACAAAATAAGGTAATGCTGAGTTTCTAATCCCCAAAAGACTAGATGTTAGATAAAGCAATAAATGTGGAAGAATGCTTCCCTGTTTTACCTGGCACAGGGAATGGATATAAAACCCTCTGGGCTCAAATAGATAGGCTAGAATTTTGGAAAGGAAGCAAGAGTATTAGGCAAAGTGTGAAAATTCTTTGTGAATGGTGAGGGGACAGAATAGAGCCCACTTTAAATTTGAGGATCTGAGGTTAAAGGACATTCAGTCTCTCTGTTGGTGAAGCCCCCAAATCAGAGAAGGCTCCTGATCCACCATGGACCAGATGCTTGAGAGTAAAAATAGCAGTGAGCAGTGTGGTCTTTGTTGGTGTGAAGGGACCAAGAAACTATCAAGTTTCCTGCAACCACAGAGCCAGATGAGAGAAAATCCAAAAGTTCTAGAACTTTGTTTTCTTACTCTTGCCAAGTGAAGGAAAATTAGTTAAGAAAGATGTCAGTGGGCATGCAGGGGTTTTGTCCTTGCAGAAGATGCGACATTGGAAGATGTTGCAGGACAAGCTTCTAGGGATTGGAATAGCCCCCAGTTGTGACTCAATTAAGGGGGACACAGAAGGGATTATGTCTAAGGACCAGATAGGATGCAATGCATATGAGATGATTCGATCACAGGAGAGATACTGATCAAGATTGAGTAGGTCCACCTACCTCTCTCCACCAATGTCTCAATACCATAGTGCCAACTCTAAGAGGAGGAGAAGGTCCTGGGTGACTCTTGAATTTCACTGAGTTTAAACCTGAAATGTCTAAGGAAAATCATGATCATGAATTTACCTTGGTGTGATTAGATTGCATTTTCTGCACTGTGCTGAATAGAGCTTGAGTTGGAAATCTATTCCTCTTCATATCCACTTTGAATATTCCCCATAATATTGCCTGTAAAATGATCTAATAAGTAAAACACATTCTTTCAAGTCAACAGATCTGAAAGAATGTATCTTTAGTTAAAGGTCTAAAAGTACCAATGTAATCATCTAGTGCAGAGATTTCAATATTTTTCATGGCACACATAAACTAATTATTAAATTCTGTGGCATACCAAAAATATATTTTTTGCCAATCTGACAAAAAATAGGTATAATTTTGATTCATTCACACTGGACAGCTATTGTGATGGCTGTTGTCATTTTTCTTTTTGATAATCTAAAGGAAAAGAGGTCAGTGCCTTTGAGTAAATAATCAGGTATTGCATGTTTTAAAAATTCTTGCAGTACACCAGTGTGCCATAGCATGCTGGTTGAAAACCACTGACTAGGGGCTAGACTAGCATTAGGATGAAAAAAAAATTAAACCATTCTGAGATTTGGAGGTACAGAGATCTGGGGTCTAGTTTGGAATGCTCCAAAAGAAAAAAAAAGATGGATGGATAAATTGATAGATAGGTGGTAAAGCAAATATAGCACAATATTAATTGTAGATTCTAAGAAGTACATATATGGGCATTCACTGTAGAGTTTATTAAACTTTTCTGTATATTTGAAAATATTCATTATAACATGTCAACGGAACAATAAGGATAAAACCACTGTGCTAATCCTTCAACCACTATGATGTGGATATTGTATATATAGGGGATGAAGGTGAATGTGAGCAAGCCAGGGCCAAATGCACACTCTGCCCCCTTTCAGAGCAATTCCAGCTGTTGCCCTGAACCCTTTAGGAGCTTTATTCGGATTAGCCGGCATTATCCCCACTTGCTCTTGCTTCTCATATTTCACAACTCCTCCTGGAATTTTCTAATAATTGTACAGTAGTGTGTTGTGGTTCATCATCTTGACTTGACACTTTTTTGGTGGGGATGTAAATAAAAATACTTCTCACTGCTATTGAGGCCTTTGAAACATAAATTAGAATTCCTTGTCCTAATTTGCCGTTGACAAGTCTTAGAGGCAGAGGTAAAACAAAATTCTTGAACCAGCAAACTTGCTTCCACAAGTACAAAGGAATTTCAATAGTTGCCTCAGGAAAAAATGGATGAAACTGTCAGTCACATAAAAGAATTTAGGGGGGGGAAGAGAACTGATGCTTCATCAAATGGGAGAATTCAAATGTTTCAGCATGTCACTGACCCCAGTACTGAATCTTACATTCTTTGAATCCCTAAAGATAAAGAAGGTTAGGTGCCTCCATTAAGACCTACTGGAAAAGTGCTTCTATCTCACATACTAATTATAGGGAGCATTATTGAGTCTACCAATACCAAGTTTTAAGATCTGGTATATAATCATTTTGAATGTTTGTAATATATATATTTTAAATTGACATATAGTTAACATGTAATATATTGAATAGTTGTACACTATTCAGTTTGATGAATTTTGACAATTGTAACTGCTACCCAGAATATTTATGATATTCTTAAATTGAGTGAAAATTTTCAAATATTTTCAAGTATCTTACTGCTGATTAGCAGTGGTATGAAATCAGTAGTGGGCAGTACTCTAAGTAATAATCTGAATAGTTCATGACCACACTTGAAACATTTTGAAGTTCAACTTGACACATTTCCTAGGGAAGAAAAAAAATCTAACTAGTTGACTACAAATGGTTGGTTTTTATAGGCTTTAAAAATCTTAATAACCAAACCTAGGAGTCTTGACTGATGTAATTAATTTCACAGAAATTAAACTTTATTATGGCTGGGGCAAAATGAATTCCCAAGAAAATAGTAAATTTGTGTTTGATTATTTTCATAGCTACTTTAGACAAGGGTACTGCACCTCCTAAAAGGAAGCTTACTGCTCTCATGGCCACTAGTAGCCATTGGCAATGTAACTGCACCCTCCCAGCACTGCCTGAGTGTGCCTGCCACATACACAGCCTTCCTCGTGTCTATTGTAAAGCCAGATACATGGCTCGTCTGTCTCGGTGTTCAGTGCTGGAATCCTGCATCCTGGTCCAAAGGCTCTTTACTCCAAAAGGAACATTAAATATATACCTGTTCTGTAGTAGGTATTGGATAGGTACACGGCATCCCTTATAGCAGCGGTTCTCAAACTGTGGGTTGCGACCCCTTTGGCGGTCGAACGACCCTTTCACAGGGGTCGCCTAAGACCATCCTGCATATCAGATATTTACATTACGATTCATAACGGTAGCAACATTACAGTTATGAAGTAGCAACGAAAATAATTTTATGGTTGGGTCACAACATGAGGAAATGTATTTAAAGGGCCAGAAGGTTGAGAACCACTGCCTTATAGCCTTGAATCCATTTACCATTCTATCCCCATTTTCAGGGTGAAGCGTTTGAGGCTCAGAAAAATTCAGAAACTTCTCAAGGTCATCCAGCTACTAAGTGATGAAGCTCTTCAGGAGAGTTTGCAATAGTTGACACTATTGTCCAGCAAATCAAAATTAAATTAATTCATTAAAAATTACATTAAAACACAATTTCCTTTGGGGTGTTCAAAGCACATAATAAATGTTCAAAACCATAAAAATTAGTTGTCATTGATTTTAGGGGTTTCCAGCCTAGGTTCCTGCTTAGAGAAGAGAGGAAGTGGACAGGCCACGAATTCAGCCAAAACTTCTCTACTTTTGTTTCTTTAGTTTGTTTATGTTCATTTAGTTAGTTCATTTGGGCTGATATAACAAAATACCATAAATTAGATGGCTTTATAATAATAAGCATATATTTCTCACAGTTCTAGAGGCTAGGAGGTCCAAGATAATGGTGCTGGGTAACTTTTCATTGTAACCTCACATGATGGAAGGCATAACTACCTCTCTGGGGCTTCTTTTTTAAGGGCACTAGTCCCATTCAAAATAGCTCCATTCTCATGACCTAAGCACCTCTCAAAAGCCCTACCTGTTAATACTATGGGATTGGGCATTGGGTTTCGACATATGAATGGGTGAAGGAGGCGTGTGCACAAATATTCAGTCCTTAGCACTTATGCTTACTATTTAAGTTTTCATGGAAAGGAAGTCTGAAGACCACTGATCTGGTCTACCTCTCCCATCATATAGGTAAGGAAACTGAGACAGAGTGTCTTGTAGTAAATTTTACCAAAGAAAATGGCAGAGCCCAGATTAGTTCCATTCAGTTCAACAAATACATAACGTTACGGCTATGCATGTGGCCCTGAACTAGAAGACCAAGTTAATATACATAGCCCTCGTTCTCTAGCAGTTTAATCTATGGGAGAACTCTGGTTTCCTGATAATAGAAACATAGCTTTTGCCTCTCATATTGCTGTTTGTTTAATCCCAGCCATTCATACACACTATCTCTTATTGTCCAGTCCTTAAAAGAGAAGATTATACTACACTACTTTCACACTCAGTATGAACAGTTTGCTTGAGACTCACTTGTTAGATCTACTTCCCTGTTCTTAAAAGGATAGCTACAGAGGACTGTGTACATTGGGAAGAGGGATTAAGGAGAGGGAGAAGGAATTTGTCTGAAAGATGAGGTAAGTGTTGAGCTGGCAGAGTAGGTGGTAAGTAGAGGATGCAGGAGTCAAACTTTGCCTACATTAGTGTTTCACCTACACCCATTCTAGGTTCTAGAGTCTTGTGCATGATATGCCAGAGTCTTGGGATGCCAAATAGCCCAAGTAAAAACATAGCACTGGCTTTGACAAGTAATAATCCTTAATAATCTATAATAATAAAAGTGTAATATGCTAATTAGATCAGACATCCTTCTGGATGAAGCCAGGGCTGCGAGGGAAGCCCGGGTCCTGGGTGCCAGAGGGAAGCTGGTGCCAGCAGCCAGGGGAAGGAAGGCCTACTCTTGCACGAATTTTGTGCATCAGGCATCTAGTGTAATAATAAATTCTAATAAACCTTAATATCAGTTTTTTATCTCTGAAATAGGAATTGCAATGGTATCTACCTCATAGGATTTAATTGAGATAATATGCACAAAGCCCTTGGGACAGTGCTCAAAAAATGTGCCTCTCAGGCAGCTCTGACTATGGAATGTAGCCAGACTAGTTGAAGGGAATTGTCTGTACTTGAGGATGAATCACAATGACCTTGTTTGGTCCTTTGGCCAGTACATTGGTTTCCTTTGCTTATCATGAAGTCAGAGTTCTGAGAATGTACCTGGAGATATTTTCTCTTCAGGGCATCTTGAATTTTTCTGATTTTTCACTTGCTTTCTGAAGTGAAAGCTAATTCCTGGAGAGATAACTCAGATGCAGATTATAAACTTGCATGATGGACCTGCTCATGTGGGGAAAACCCATCGCTTTCTGGCAGTGAACTTGGTTGAACCAACCGAGAAAAGAAAGGCCCTTGAGCATCATTGGGGCACAATTGCTTCCCTCGGTATTATCACTCCATGAGCCAATGCTAGAGCTCTGCACAGGTGGAGGTTCGGGTTTGAGGGCCATTGAACACTACCCATTTCCCTAATGCATCATAATTAAACACCTGTGCTAAATAACTCCTTACTGATCCACTGTGGAAATTTGCTGGGTGCTCAACAGTCCTTGACATTTTCTATCTCTTACTTGGGAGGGTGGTCTCAAGGTTATGTTTTGGCTCTCTTTAAAAAAAAAGTTAGAATCCTTCCACTCTATGGAAAACTCTTGTTGAGATGTGGATTTCAGGGCTTTTCAAGGGCATGTAGGAAAGACAACATTTTGTGGATATGGGAGCCATCCCTGCTTTCTTAAGAGCAGCAGTCGTTAAAATGCATTGTCCAACAGTAAGGTGACATGGGACAAAGAGAAAGTTTGGAAATAGAGTCAGTGACTTTTTAGTGAAATTGGCTGTGGTAATATGAGAAACATGCATAAACCAGGTGAACCAGTGTTGATGTGTGTCATAAGGCTCAGCAAAAATGACCCTTTGGGTTGTCATGTTCACAGTTGCAATACACATCAATATCACATTGAATATTTTTCTTTCATCTTCAACAGTAGACAGCAAACAGGTTTGGCCCAAGGCTAAATTGTGGCTTGAGTGAAGTCTATCTTCATCTTGTATTATTCCCCTTTCTTGGTGTCTCTTTGTTCTTTAAGTAGTTCTCTCTGTCAAAACAAGAGATAGTAATATCTAATGGATACTTTTAATTGAGTATCTTTCTATCTATCCATCCATCCATCCATCCATCCATCCATCCATCAATCTATCTGTCCTCAGCATCTATCTTATTTGTATTATTTATGTAAACTGAATAAGGTGCATTTTTAACCCCCATGTTATAAATAAATAAATTCATACTGACAAAGGTTAAGATATGTTTATTATGTTTTTAATATTTTAGTGTTATAGTAGGAGTTGAATTTATGATCTGTGGGGCACCAAAGTCTGAGACCCTCGCATTCAAGAGGATCTGTGCCTGGTGATCCTTTCAATAATTAATCTTTAGGGGGATGAAGACACATTTGTAATACCTTAACTAACAAAGAATTTAAAGATAAAAAAATAAAATAAAATAAAAAAATAATTAATCTTTAGATAATGTGTTTTCTCAACTAGGTATTTCAATTTTAAGGTTTTAATTTCTAACACTGCGTTAAAATGCATGTTAAGGGAAATGTTGCTCATGATCAAGGAGGTAGGGAGAAGTGGGAAATCCTTTCAAATAAATGACAGAGTAAGGCAATCCTACAGATTTTCTTGATTTTTGTCACTTTAAGTGATTGATTGGGGAAGAGATCTGTACCATCAATTCTCTTCACCTTTGTCTTTTTTCCTCATCTTCCCAGAAAAATCTACAGCCCTACATGACTCCTGGTCTGTAGAATGAGCACCCTCCCCCGAGGAAAAAACCATCACTGTGGGTTTGGTGACTCAATGCTACAATTTTATATTTGCAGAATCAAATAGGCTCTCTGTTCTTCTCAATGATTCTTTCCTATATCCCAAGTCTTCTATTCTTAGTGACAGCTATTCCATGTGTTTATCATGTTCTTAGGATATAACCACCTCTCCAATGATGACCTCACCTTTAATTTTAGAGAAAATAGAAGTTATCAAATTAGAATTCCATAAGTTCTATTGATTTCCCCCCCTTTCCTCTCTTTAGAAAAAGACATGATGGTGCTTTCATTCAAAGACAGTCATCTCACCTCTATTCTGGATCCTCTCTAGAGTCTAGACTTCTCTACCTGCTTCATTTCTTCCTTTCCTGCAACTTTTACATTGTCCTTTCCACTGATTCATTCTTCTTATCTTATAAACATGCTCTGGTTACCTTCTACCTTAAACAAACAAAATAATAGTTTTCAAAAATAACCAGATTTCTCTTTGTTTGGTACCTCCTCTGTTGTTCTGTCACTGTGTTCTTCTTTCAGGTTTATTGATGCTTTCCCCCAGCTTTGTCTTCACTTCTTCACTGCCTACTGACTCTTTGGTCCCCAACAACCTGGCTTATATCTGTCTACTCCATGAGGGCTAATGACTTAATCACCCCTCCCTATGGACAATGTTCAGTCCTGTTTTCACTGGGCATATCTATATAATGGTATAGCTTGCCTTTTTTATGACATGGTTATTCTTTCTTTCTTTTGATTCTTGGAATCTTTGCAGTCAACTCAAATATTAAATATGGAGTGGGTTCTTGTCTCAGCTGTCTATTCCCACTTTGAACTCTGTCCTCAGGTGAACTTATCTAGGCAGTGACCTCAACTACCTACCTTCTGATGATAAGAAATTCTGTATCTCTATCTCAGATATCTATTCTGAGTTATAGAACAACATAGTCAACTGCTTGTTGATGTTATCACTTGGGTGTACTGTGGGGTCTTCAGACTCATCATGCAGATATTCATCATCTCCCCTAAATACCTTATCTTGCATCTTATTTCTTTTTATATGTTTCAATTACAGTTTACATTCAATATTATTTTGTATTAGTTTTAGGTGTACAACATAGTGGTTAGACAATCATATACTTTATGAATTGATCACCCTGTTATTTCCAGTACCCATCTGGCACCATACATAGTTATTATAAAACATATTATTGACTATATTCCCTATGCTGTACTTTACCATCTTATGACTATTTTTTAACTACCAATTTGTACTTCTTACTCCCTTCACCTTTTGCACCCAATCTCCTCTCCTGTCTGTTCTATATTTTCCTTTCCTTTCTTACTTTCTTTAATGTTAATTCCGTTTTTTTCCTTCTACTGGTTTATAGGTTATACTTTCAGTGCTTATCCTGGAAATTACGACATGCATTTTTAACTTGTCAAAGTCAAAAGTTAATCATTGCCTTCACCTTCTATCCTGACGATACAAGGTCCTTAGAACATTTAACTTCACTTATGCCTCTCCTGAGTTAGGTTATTATTGTTATATATCTTACTTCTTCATTTGCATTTAAAACTCTAAGACATTATTGTTTTATTTAGTAAGTGTTAATCGGAAATTACACCCACATGTTCCTCTATCTTTGCTATTTATTATCACATCCCTTCCTAAAAAAATATCTAAGATCACTTTTCTTCTGCAAGAAGTGTGTCCTTTAGAGTTTTCTCTCCTGTAGGTTGCTAAACTTTCTCTCACGTTTTGGGGGTGGACTGGGGAAAAGGTATTTTAAAATACCTTAAGTCTCTCTCATTCTTCAAAGATATTTTTGGTATACATAGGACTCAGAGTTGTCAATTATATTGTTAAGCACATTAAGAATGTTGTTCCACTGACCTCTGTAACCATCAGTTATTTTAAAGGCAGTTGTTAGTCTGTCACCCCTTTTGAAGCACTCTTTTTTTGTTTGTGTGGCTTTCAATTGATTTTAATACTTACACGTTAACTTTTTTGAGTTTTGCAGTTTTGTGATATGTCTAGGTGTGAATTTATTTTATTTATCCTGCTTCAGATACCTGTGCTTCCTAAATCTATGGATTAGTCTGTATCATTTTATCTGGGAAATTCCTTGGCTTGGTTTCTTCAGATATTCCCTCTGCCACATGTTTTCTCTCATCACCTTCTGAGATTCCAATGAAATGCATGCTAGATCTTTACATCACATACGTTTTCCATGTCTCTAAATGTTTTAATTTATCTTCTCTCTTCTACATGCTGGAAAAGTACCTTTTATCTAATCGCCCATTCTCTAATTTGCTCTCCAATTATGTCTAATCTCTGGTTAAACTAATTTTTGTGTCCTAAATTTTAGTTATTTTATTTTTCATTTCTTGATTTCATTATTTTCCACATCTGCTCTATTTTTTTAAAGTAGCTATTGGTTTCCAGAAGATATTTTAAGCTTCTTTTCTTTCTTTAATCATAATAGACACAGTTGTTTATAATCCTTGTCTGATAATCCCAATTACTCCCACTTTGGGCAAATCCTGGCTTTGAGCACCTGTGGACCCATAAATACTACAAGGCCAGAATTTGCCAAATTCAGCAAATGCCTCAAGGTAAAAGTAACTTCATTTAACTCTCTGCATTAGAGGTTTTGCTTATATTTTGGCCTGCTAATTCTTTATACCTTGCCCATTCTTTGATGTTTTAAGATCACTAAAAATATATTATTTCCTTTTTACCATCACTTTTAGTTTCTTTGGGGATGGGGCGAAGGGATGGTCTTAATAATTTTGCTCACCAAATTCTAGAAATGGTGTCTCTCACTAAATACTTTATATTCATATTTTATCTATAATAATAAAAGTGTAATATGCTAATTAGACTGGACAGCCGAACGACCTTCTGGACACCCTTCCGGACATCCTTCCAGATGAAGCCGGGGCTGCGAGGGGTGAGGCAAGCCACTGAAACTGCGAGGGCTGAGCCCCTCGCACGGATTTCATGCATCAGGCCTTTAGTTGATATATAATTGTCTTATTCTAAAATATCTTAAAATAAAACTACCTATTTTTTAAAATATATTTTATTGATTTTTTACAGAGAGGAAGGGAGAGGGATAGAGAGTTAGAAACATTGATGAGAGAGAAACATCAATAAGCTGCCTCCTGCACACCTCCTACTGGGGATGTGCTCACAACCAACGTACATGCCCTTGACCGGAATCAAACCTGGGACCTTTCAGTCCGCAGGCTGACGCTCTATCCACTGAGCCAAACCGGTTAGGGCAAAACTACCTGTTTTTTTAATGCAGAAAAAGCATTTGACAAAATTTAACATCCTCTTAACAAATGAGGTACAGAGGGAATGCACCTCAACATAATAAAGGTCATGTATGACAAACCACAGCTAGGTAATGGTGAAAAGCTGAAAGCTTTGTCTCTAAGAACAGATCAAGATAAGGATGCCCAGTCTTGCTACTTTTATTTAACATAGTAATGAAAGCTCCAGCCAGAGCAATTAGGCAAGAAAAAGAAATAAAAGGCATCCAAATTGGAAAGGAAGAAGTAAAACTGTCTCTATTGCAGGTGACATTATATTACACAGGGGAAACTCTAAAGACTCCACAAAAACTGTTAGAACTAATATCAGAGTTCAGTGAAGTTCCAGTATATAAAATCAATATACAAAAATCAGTTTCATTTCTGTATACTAAGAACAAACTATTAGAAAAATAAATTAAGAAAATAATACCATTTACAATAGCATGAAAAATAATAAAATACTTAGGAAGATATTTATGTGCATCTTTTCTAATTTATTTTCTTAGCAGGCTTAACAGATTTTTTTTTAAATTATTCACTTTTTAGCAGGTTTTTTCCTGTTATTTTTCTACCATAAGCATTTTGGTAGCAGCATATAGGAAAAGTATCAAAGAGGGGGGTTGTTACGTGTCCTTTCAGGATTTGCCATTATATTACAATCCTGGTTGAAACTTTTTTTATCAAAGCAAATGAAACAAAACTAATGGACAAGTATTGGAGAACCTGGCCAAATAATCTCTTTAGTGCCAGCCATAGGATAACATTAGAGCGACTCAGGAGTCCTTGGACAGAGAGTGTGTGAACACATACATCTCAAACCCATTTCCCTACTTCTTATTAGGACAGTGTTCTCTCAGTTAATGTCCATGGATCCTGTTTTTAAAAATCCATCATATCTTTCTGTGAGTTTAATGCTGCAAGATTACATTTAGTAATTGCACAACTAAGTAATAATGGAAAGGATTTGGTGGCAAATGATGGGGGCGGAGGGAGGAGGATCCTCTCAAATAGCTCTGTGACTCATTTTCTTCATTTGTAAAATGTGAATAGTAAGAGTACTTCTTTCAGAGTTGTGAATTTTAAGCGGGTTCACATATGCAATGTCCTTAGAACTAAACATGACACTTAGTGGGTACTGTGTGAACTTTTAAGGGGAATGAAGCTTGTGAGTGCATAAGGGAAGCTAAGTGAAAGTTTAAACATTCATGGGAGAGGCCATGCTCTCATGAGAAGGCCAGTTTTAGGGAGTGAAGTACAATAGGATGGAGGGCATTGAATGCCTAAGGGATGGGAATGAGAAAGGATTTTAGGAACAAGGTACAGAGTTACCCTTTTAGCCTAATTCACATTTAGCCCAGGGCTATTGTGTTGTTTTTTGTTTGTTTTTCACTGCTCTGTTCCCCTCCCCCCCCCCGCCCCCTCGCAACCATTACCTGGGCCTAGTTCTCTTTTCTAGAAGCCAATGAGTATACAGACTGATTTTCCTGTTAACCAAGGAATATATTAAGTAAAGTTGAACATGAATTGTTATTGTGCCACAAGGGGAAAAAAACAGATTCAATTTGATTCTCAAGTGTATTCCTACATTGAATAATAATGACATTATCATTTAATTATTTAGACATTAGCTTTATTTGCATGTGTAGTTTGGGACCATTTAGAAAAAAAATCCTGGAAAGAACAATATTCTGTTTTTTATTGTAGAACCCCACTGTTAAACATCTCATAGGCTAATGTTTAATCGCATTCTTAAGTCTTGCACAGTTCTTGATAATAATTAACCTGAAATAACTACTTCCATACGTGAGTTGGGGACACATTTGCTTTTGTTGTTTCCATTTCCTTTCTCAGGAAGTTAAATGGTTAAAACTTACAGATATAAATTGTCTGCAAATAATAGGGAAACGCCCATGAAAATGGAAATCAGGAAGTTTGTATATATTTGCTGATACATACCCAAGCATTTGTTAAACACTTAAAAATATATTAAAATGAATGTTTTTAATATCATGTGACAGAAATATTAGCAAGTGTGAAAGCCTTAGATCTGCTATGGGGAGTTTTGCTCTTGTTTCTGGTGACTAAAGTCAAGAGAATCTAATTATCAAGCCTCTCATTAAAGGTAACAGGTGAGCCAAGTTAGGTCTGCAACACAAGGATATATGTATTTTTTATTTCCCCCCTACTTCTTCTCCTTCATTACCTCTACCTTATTTCATATGCACAGTATATGAGCTGATCTAGTAGTTTTTCAAGTAACTGTGACAAAATCAATAATAGCATGAATTAAAAAAATTGATGAATCAGCAAATACATATATTTATTGTGTAGATTGTATTAGTTTTCCAACGTTTTGATCCCTGCATTCCCAGGTACCTTGATAGGAGTCAGAAAGCATCTGTGCTACAGAATGAGTTGATCATGGCCATGATACCCAACACCAACCGGGATGCTGGCATCCTCAGGTCAACTCCAGCCAGTGCAGGTGTTCTGATGTGTATTTCCAGCCCACACCCAGAACTAGAGAAGCTTTAGGGGACAGTCAGACAGAACATGGTATCTTCCACCAGATAGACATGAGTGTGAATCTCAGTTCTAGTACTTATACTTCTTAGCTGAGTTTCCGAGGTAAATCACATCATCTCTCTGAATCTCAGTTGCTTCGTTTGTCCAGTGGGATAAATGCCTACTTTACATGCTTCTAGGAATGTGAGGTAATGGGGTGCTTGCCACAGTGACTGACACAGGGCTGGACTGGAATACATGTTAGCCTCTGGAATACATATTAACCTCTGTGGTCATTGACATCTTCAGTCCCTAATGCTACCTGGTGTATAAATAATAAGTGCAAAGTCAAATTAAGTTCAGTAAATAAACTCTATTGGGCTAACTAGTCAATTTTGTTGCGATGCCAGGAAAAGTAAGCTTGATAAAGCTACAGAGAGGCTTATAAAATGGGAGTCTTTATAAATGGGAAGACGTGGGAAAGTCTTTCTCTTTGTAGATATGTACGGAACTATGTAACTTTTGTGTCAATAGTCTATTAAGCATCTTCCATGTGATTAGCACAGAGAGCACTTCTCTCACGTGCTCATCCAAACACAGAAGATTTAAACACAATGAGGACAGATCTGGTGTTAAGAGTTTGCTCTCTGTTGTGGAATTAAAGAGCAGGTGAACGAGCTTCTGAACCAGAAGTACCTGCTGCCATAGTGTCTGCAATTTCACTATTGGAAACGCATTCCTTTGCTGTTAACACTCACCCTGACAATACCATGCATTCATGCAGCACTTTAGAGTTCATCAGCATTTTAACACATACCATCTTAATTATTATCCTTATACCAATCCAATGAAATAAGAATGAATTATTATTCCTATTGTGTAGATTATCATATAATTGGAAATTTATGAAGCCAGGAAACCTTTCTACTAGTCCAGAATTGTAGTCTTCCCTCTGTGAACTTCCTAAGTCCTCTGCTAAGGACAGAGACCTAGAGAGGAAGACGTAACTTCTTCATCTTCTTTTTTGTTTTGTTAAACCTCACCTGAGGATATTTTCCCATTGGTTTTTAGAGAGAGTGGAAAGGAAAGGAGAGGACACACAGAGAGAGAATTATCAATGTGAGAGAGACACATCGATTGGATGTGCTCCGACCAGGGCCCGGGATCAAGCCTGAAACCAAGGTATGTGCCCTTGACCGGAATCAAACCTGGGCCCCTTCAGTCCTTAGCTGCTGCTCTATCCACTGAGCAAACTGGCCAAGGCAGGAAGATGTAACATATGGTAATAACCAAGAGCAAAATATCCAAAGAGTAGTAGGCTGGTGGCTTCATAATGCCAGGGATTCAAAGGATTCTTCACCCTTAGCACCTTGACATTTGATTCTGCTGTGGGGCCTCTCCTGTGCACTGTAGGATATTTAGCAGAATTCTTGGCCTACTATTATTAAATGCCAATAACACCCCTCCCCTCTCAGTTGGGACAACAGAAAGGGTCTCCAGACAGAGCCAAATATCCCTTGGGGAAGGGCCAATATCACCCCGATGGGGATCCAGTGTTCCAGAGAACAGCTAAAAAGTGAAATTTACCCATTTTACAGTTTTCATTATGGCCAGACTTGATCAGAAGTCACAGTCTCTGAACTAAAGTAGTTAACATTTTTTCTCAGATACAGGTACAACTCTGCTTCTTAGGATTCGTTACTTAGTGCTGAAAGCTAGACTTTATTGGGACTGGTGAGACACTTGTCTCCCAAGAGAAGATATGGCTGGTCTCATAGGGAGAAATCTTCTGCTACTATTCTAGGGCGTAAGGCCTAGTTAGACTATTTATTGAAACATAAAAGTGGAACAGAAGGGAGAATTGTTCAGTGCAATGTATCCAGGGGAGGTTAACCCCACACTTTCTCTTTTGTAGTAGGCTATATAATAACCAGGGGTGGCACTGCTATCTATTTCTGTCTCCAAAAAACCTTGGAGCCTTTTATGCCATCAGTATCACTCTGCTTTAATACTCAAAAGAGTGCAGTGGGGAAGTGTATGAGGTTATGAGTCTTGGGACTGAAGATTTGACACTTTTTCAGGCATTAGTCACTAGTGTGTATGTAACCTTAGGCAAAGGTACTTCACCTCCTTGGATCTAGGTTTCTATATCTGAAAATGAGATTAATTTCAATATCTCCAAGCTTTAAAATCATATGGTTTTTCTACTTTTATGACCACAGCTAAATCACTACTATTACTGCCAGCTAGTGTGAATGTATAATTTTACTGCCATGCACATCACCAGAAATAATATGGTAATATTGGTGGTATCATTTTTGTAGAGTTAAAAAAAAGTCCTAATGAAGCAGATTAAGGCTACTTACAATATATGCATCCTTGGAGGACTAGGGAGGAAATGATCTACTTGGATATGAGAAATGAAGTAGCCAGGGCATTGAAATCCATAACTCACCATGGTTAATGAATCTTCCGCTCCCTAGCCCAATACCCCAGGCAAAAGATAGGCATTGGTACCTATTAAATAAGGGCTTGGAGAAAAGGAATTACAGTCAAAACCCTCCTAAGACATTTTCAAAGGAGCAGTCATTAAAACTTCTAAACCAGGAAATCATCCTTGGAGAGAAATGGAATATCACAGGTACGGTGCCATGCAAATGTGGCCATTTAATAAATACTACGGGATGAGGAGGATGATAAGAATAAATGTGTGCTGGAGGGAAAGTGGGAAGCAGAAACCTTTTAAGGGGTGGTTAATTTTTTTTTTTTTTTACAAACTGATTCCCAGTCAGTGAGTTTGTAGTAGTGGAAATGTCATATGACCTAAAGATGGAGATTCTTAATGGACTGATTTCTCTCACTCCATGTCTGGGTTTTGTTGTAGCCACAGTGATGTAAGGGCACATTTTCTGTAGGCACGTTGATGTAAGGGGCACTATTTTAAATGGAACAGCCTGGCCTTACCTTTCCTCATCCATCACCATTTCCCCAATGGATTACCACCCCTTCATTTTCCTTTGCAACAAACAACAAATGAAGACATACAGACATGCAACAATTAAATTATTGATATAAGTGAATTATTTATTCATTAAGGGAGCAGTGATCAATGGTGAAAAGTTAATTTTTAAAGTAAATATTGCCATAACATCAAAGCCACCTCCCACAAGAATTTGGAATTGGTGGAATTTGTTTGGGATCCTTACTAACCTCTCACTGGAAGCATAGATATGGATAAATATTGGCATTCTCTACCATCCCTTGCCCTTCTGGTCATCAGGCATCCATTTGCTTCTTCCAACCCAAAGTTCCATCTGCCATTGCATCTATGTTCATGTCTAGGACCTCCAGGCATCCAGTCATGATATGGTGATATAAGAACATTAAAGGCCAATTGTCCACACCCTATCTCCACTTAAAATGAATGGAGACTAGGGACAGGTTTGCTAGAATATAATGCCTTTCACAGGCTGGCCTTCCAGGGAACAGACTCCTAAGACCATATAGGAGGTTTGCCAGGGAGTGCTCTTGAGAGCCCCACCTGTGGAAGGGAAGGGAGGAAAGCAGTCACAAACCCGTCCTCAGACAATCCCAGGATGAAGCTGGGATGCCCTTCAGAATTGCCCCAAAGTTGGGCGAGGGAGTAGGACCTTTATTTGATTTGAATACCTCTGGAAAGGGGCATGACCTTGTATAAAGTATGAGGCAGTTTTCTTCAGGCGAGACAATTATTAAAAAGTACTCTCTGAGGTTTGCCGGCCTGTGTGTCTCCGCGATTGAGTGCTAACCTGTGAACCAGGAGGTCACGGTTTGATTCCCAGTTAGGGTGCATGCCCCGGTTGCAGGCTTGATCCCCAATCAGGTGTGTAAGAGGCAGCCAGTCAATGATTCCTTCTCATCTCTCCCTCTCCTTTCCGCTCTGAAATCAATAAAAATATATTTTCAGAAAAAAAAGTGCTGTCTGAGGTTTGTTTTCAACTCTCCCAACAGCTGGGGAATTAAATCCTTTAGTTTTGTCATGGGATCCAGGAGGTGCATCATTGTAAGGGCTACAAACTGCCATTCACAAAAGGGTAACACAACAGTCATTGGTGTGTAACAACCCTGGGAATCCTGGAAGTTTCTTTCTCCTATAGGAGGAGAAGTCATTTGATGAGGTCTCTGGGAGGAACTTCTTTTCACTTTTCTCTCTCAGATTGTTCTGTCCTCTGGGGAAGTTTTGCCTTGTTTATTACCTTCCATGTGCTCATCTGAAGTAGGTGGGTGGTGTGGAGTCTTCCCTCCTTGGGGTTTGCACATTTTAAAGACAAGTTCCAGTTCTTGAAATGTTGGGGGTCCAAAGGAGTCATTTTAAATACATTTTATTGATTTTTTACAGAGAGGAAGGGAGAGGAATAGAGAGTTAGAAACATCAATGAGAGAGAAACATCCATCAGCTGCCTCCTGCACACCACCCCTTACTGGGGATGTGCCCGCAACCAAGGTACATGTCCCTGACTGGAATCGAACCCGGGACCCTCTAGTCCGCAGGCCGATGGTCTGGCCACTGAGCCAAACCAGTTAGGACAAAAAGGAGTCATTTTAATTCTTGATTTGTGAGATACTTTTAAAATCTAGGTCAATGATTTTTTTTTTACAATGCAATTCCTTAATAACTTAATACATTTCTGATCTATTTGTTTCCAATGAGTTCCATGTGTCAGAAATCATACACAAATTTCTTTTCTGGATATTATCCCCAAATGTACTTATTTGCTTCTTTAGACCTATGCATCTCTTTTTTCCCACTTTAATATTTGTTACCGTGAAGTTATGGCTTTATTGAGAAGGCCAACTCTTTGCCCAAGGTTGAATATTAAGGGGTCATTGTCAACAACATTATCAGTCTTACTTTTCTACTTCTTGGGGGTTTAAAAAGTTAGTTTTTCTATAGCTTTAAAATCTTTAATTTTGTTGTTTTTGTTTCATTGCTTCTTATCAACCAGCCAAATTTCTCATGTGCTCATCACTTCATTGAAATGCCTTGCCAAACTGCCAACACACATTTTCACCATTTCCTTTAAACCACCTCCCATTGAATTGCCAGCTCAGTAGACACATGGTCTCCTTCTAACATACTTTGGATAACAGTTTTACCAAATAGTTTACCATTGCATAATATAGATTAACAGTCTGCTATATATGTTGTTTTTACCATATATTTATATATTTGAGATGATTGTTTTTGCAGCATACAACTTCAAGCTACTAACTTCTATATTTGTCCTAGTAGGTTAACCACTATAACAGAAAATCCTCAAATCCCAGTGGCTTAACACTATAAAAGCATCTTTCTAGTTTATATCACATCCAATGTGTGTTAGGTAGCTCTCCTCCAAGGGGCCAAAGATCCACATGTGGCTCACGAGCCGCAGTTTGCCGACCACGGATTTTGCAATTAATATACTAAAATATTCTTTCCAAGTCATAAAGTTATTACCAAAGATATCATTTGAGAGATACATGTTGATTTAGCTCTAGCTTTGCTGTTACTATAACGTCATGTTTACAGGAACTACCCTCTAGTCCAGCGGTTCTCAACCTGTGGGTCGAGACCCCTTTGGCGGTCGAACGACCCTTTCACAGGGGTCGCCTAAGACCATCCTGCATATCAGATATTTACATTACGATTCATAACAGTAGCAACATTACAGTTATGAAGTAGCAATGAAAATAATTTTATGGTTGGGTCACAACATGAGGAACTGTATTTAAAGGGCCAGATGGTTGGAACCACTGCTAGTCCATACTCTGGTGCAGACTCTTCAGGCCACTGGACAGTAAAGATTTGGAGTGACTAGTGGATGGGTGGTAGAATATTTATTTGTCTGAGGTGCCCAGAAGCTATCGACCCAGTGTTCTGTAAGATCATGCTTTTGTATCTCTCTCAGCTTTAGGAGGAGGGAATTTTGCTCATTAGTAGCAGAGATAGTCAATACCAGGTTTAGATTTATCAGAAGATAATTCAAATCATCTCACTTAACAAATTCCGGATCTGTTTAAATTCACTGAAAATCTGGATCAAATATTAGCTTTTCTATGACAGGGATATCAAATTCCGGATATGCTTCATTATGACTCAATTTCTTGGCACATGCTAAAAAGCACCACAGTAATCTAGTGCAAATGAATACAGAGTATATCACAGACCATGCTTTGGGTCAAAATATCCCGCCTCCTCTATCTTCTCACTCATTTTTTTCCCCTGACAAGGATATACCCTGAATTGATATTCAATACAGATACTGAGCATGCAATTTATTATGTCAAACTGAAAAATGCCTGTGGTAATACAGGTTTTTATAGCTGTGGTTTCCTCCAGCTCAAATTGCTTTGAGTGTCTATGTGTCGGCAGAAAGTTCGAAGTAGGATGGATAAAGAAACCATGAGTGGACAAAAGACACCTTTAGAAACTACAAACCAGCAACCAGAAAGCCTTTTAGCTGTAAGTCAGCAGAGTTTTATGTCAAGCTTGGCTGACTAATTATTGCTTATAATTTGCATTAGGATTAATTAACTAATTAGAGAGGAATGTCTGAAGGCAAAGTTATGGCTCTGCTTGTCAAGCTGAGGACTTTAATTATTCTGATATTTTTAATTATAATCAGCTGCTGA
This sequence comes from Myotis lucifugus, assembly GCF_000147115.1. Taxonomy (NCBI): domain Eukaryota; kingdom Metazoa; phylum Chordata; class Mammalia; order Chiroptera; family Vespertilionidae; genus Myotis; species Myotis lucifugus. The sequence goes on from NW_005871159.1 coordinate 1,975,699, forward strand.
ATGAGTATTACATTGTCAGCTACTATCGCTGAAACTAGGCTGGGCCAAGGAGCTGGAGTAATTACGGGTCTCCACTCTTCCTCCTACCAGCAGCAGAAAGGTATGCCCCAGCCACCCCTAGGAAGAAAATGTCTACTATCAGCAGTCTTTAATATACACATAGCACCTGGGACACCACAACAATTCAGGTGTGTTTGCCAATTAAAGACTGAAGAGGAAACCTTTAAGCCAGCGGTTCTCAACCTGTGGGTCGAGACCCCTTTGGCGGTCGAACGACCCTTTCACAGGGGTCGCCTAAGCCCATCCTGCATATCAGATATTTACATTACGATTCATAACAGTAGCAACATTAGAGTTATGAGGTAGCAACGAAAATAATTTTATGGTTGGGTCACAACGTGAGGAACTGTATTTAAAGTGCCTGAAGGTTGAGAACCACTGCTTTAAGCAGAAGCAGGAAGTCAGCTTTGTGCCCATCCATGTCTGATTGTAGCTGGCAAGAGGCCATGTGAGGGGGTCCTGCTAGAAGACAGTCAATTTGATGTTCTTGTATAAGTCACAGTGTCAACTTCCTGGATCTCTTTGTAAATTGCTCCATGTAAAATTGAGTTTCTGTGACTTTCTTCTTTTCCTCTCATTGGCAAATTAGGAGACTTAGTATGTGCATCTTGGAAACTGCTTAAACTGTTCCAAAGAAAGTTATTAAATACATGTGCCTAGCATGTAGCACATACTCACTAAAAATGTATTAAATGGGGACATATTGGTATATAATACACAGAAACTAGCAAATACAACAGCCAGTTTTATGAGATATCTGGTAATTTATGCCAGAATATTAGAAATTAAAATCAAATCCTTTCATTCTGGACATTACATTTAAACAATAGTCAGAAAATAATGGAAACAATGCCTCTGAATGATTCATCAAAAGATGAAACATGATAACAATTTCATGATAGTTGAAAAACTAAAAACTTCTCTGTTCTCCCCAGGTAATTACAACAAAGAAACACGAAGCCTAAGTGATGTTAAAGGTTCCAAATGACTTGCAAACTGGCAAAGGCCTGCAAATTTAATGTCAAGGCACAACACAAATGTTGTGCTGATTTCTTTTCTTTTTAAAGATGCCCAGGAGTGAATTCTTGGATTCTCAATCACACAGAACTCCATGAGAATTACCAGTGTTTTCTCGAGACTGTGGCTGGGGAATGAGGGCAGTCTATTAGCCCTTCATTATCACATACATGCATTGCATTTAGCAGTCCTTTCCCCACCATGTGTGCAGAGAGCGTCAAATAAGGGGGCATGGCCATTCATAAAATCATGGTCTAGTAAGACCTGGAAGAGATCGTTGAGATGGGCAGCAGTCTGTGAGTGTTTAAGAGCATGGGTGCCTCTTTTTATTTATTTAACAAACACTTGAAGAGCCTTTAGCTTGTGCCAGGCATTATTTGAAGCATTCTCAATGGCCTTATAAGAAGCCCTCATATTACCGAGGCACAGAGATTAGGGAACTTGCCTATGGTAATGCATCCAGCATGTAGTGGGGCTGGGAATTGAGCTCTGGCTCTAGAGGCCATGCTCACTATGGCTGTGATCTGCTGCCTCACCTGGTGTTCTTGAATCTGGGCCTCTTTTAATCCTCTGTGTCCTCATCTGTCACTGGGGAATAGTAATAGTACTTATATCATAGAGCTGTTGGGAGAATTCAATGAAGTAAGACCTAGGGAGCATTTCTCACTGATCCTAAATATGGTACATGCTTAACATATGTGTTTTTTAGGTAGATATTAGGTCCAACTCTCCAATTTTCACACAGAGGAATCACCCTTCAAAGAGTAAGTGACTTGCTCGAAGTCACTATGTCAGCAGGTCTTGTAGCTAAGAGAAAATGCATGGCACCCAGTTCTCAGCCCAGGCCAGCCATGGGCAAACTACGGCCAGCGGGTCGGATTCGGCCCGTTTGAAATGAATAAAACTAAAAAGAAAAAAGACCGTACCCTTTTATGTAATGATGTTTACTTTGAATTTATATTAGTTCACACAAACACTCCATCCATGCTTTTGTTCCGGCCCTCCGGTCCAGTTTAAGAACCCATTGTGGCCCTCGAGTCAAAAAGTTTGCCCACCCCTGGCCCAGGCTCTTTCCAATGACTGCATCATCTTCCCCGAGTGACTCACTTGTCTCCTAATTTGTTTGGGTCTTTCCCAATTTTAGCACTGACAGGCCTGTGTCACCAGAGACCTTTCAAGGACCCTCAGAAATTGATCGTTCCACTTTTTTATCTAACTGTACTCAGCAGTGGACAAGAAGACTTGCCTTGTTCCCTGACATCTAACTGCTTGGTAAAACTTCCTGGGCTCGAAGGGCACAGGCAACTTTAATGCCTTTGCACACATTGTAGTGAGAAAAGCTCTATATAGACTAATAGCATGCACATCTTTTTATTACCTTGAAAAAATGGAATTGGCTGATTTTGTCATTGACACACAAACAAGACACTATAGAAGGTATAGTACCATGGTGATGTTTTAATGTGTACTGCTTTACATTGTTAAAACACTTTCACACCCATTGTCTCATCTGGCTTTGTGCAGTCTTTGCAATGTTGTGTCTCCATTTTGCAGGTAAGAAATTGGGGCTCAGATGGTTACGACATGCTTAAAGTGATAAACCTCAGCCTCTCACTCAAAGCCTAATATTATTTTTGCTGCCCTGTATTGGTACGTGGTAGAATTTTATAATAATGGATAATTCTGCTCACTCAAGCAAAGACAGGAGAAGAGGAAAGCACTTTTTACTTGTGCAAAATTTAGGTAGTTACCAAAAACTCAAGATAAATTATATTATAGTATAATGTTTGAATAAATCAGAATGTATGTAAAAACATGATGTACAAAGTATTAACATTTTTTTAAAGACAGGATTGAACATCCTTATGAAAAATAAATGAATCTAGACTCAGATATTACATCCTTTCCAGAAATTAACTCAAAATGGATCACAGACCTAAATGTAAAAGACAAAACTAGAAAACTCCTAGAATAGCACAGCAGAAAACCTAGATGATCTTGGATATGGTGATGCCTTTTTAGATACAGTGCCAAAGACATAATCCATGAAAGAAATAATTGATAAGTTGGACTTCAATAAAATAAAAAACTGCAAAAGACATTATCAAGAGAATTAGAAGATAAGCCACAGACTGGGAGGAAATATTTGCAGAAGACATATCTGATAAAGGACTGTATACAAAGAACTCTTAAAACTCAACAATAAGTAAAACAAGCAACCCAATTAAAAAATGAACCAAAAACCTTAACAGATACTTAACCAAAGAAGATATACAGATGGCAAATAAGCATATGAAATGATGCTTCACATTATATGTCATCAGAGAAATTCAGATTAAAAGAACAATTCACTACACACCTATTAGAATGGTTGAAATTCATAACTCTAACAACGCCAAATGCTCTTGAAGATGTGGAGCAACAGTAACTCTCATGCATTGCTGGTAGGAATGCAATACAGTATAGCCATGTTGGAAGACAGTTTGGCAATTTCTTGCAGGGCAGAAATCCTATTTTTTGGTATGTATGCAGAGAATTTGAGCACTGATGCCCACACAAAACTTTCACGTTGATGTCTATAGCAGCTTTATTTTTTCATTGTCGAAACTTGGAAGCAACTAAGATGTCCTTAGTAAGTGAATGGATTGTAAACTGTGGTACAACCTGACAATGGAATTTTATCCAGGACCTAAAAGAAGTGAGCTATCAAGCCATGAAAAGACAGGAAGGAAACTTAAATGTATATTACTAAATGAAAGAAGCCAATCTGAAAAGGCTACAGACTGTATGATTCCAACTGTAGGATATTCTGAAAAAGGCAAAACAATAAAAAAGGTCATTGTTTGTTTGGTGTGGGGTTTGGGGGGAGATAAACAGTGCACAGATTATTTTTAGGGCAGTGAAAATACTCTATGATATTATTATAATATCATAGAGTATAAGACAGTATACATTTGTCCAAACCCATCGAATGTACCACACCAAGAGTGAATCCTAAGGTAAACTATGGACTTTGGTGATGATGATGTGTCAATGTAGGTTCATCATTGGTTTAAAAAAGAAGTACCATGGGTGAGTGATGGTGATAATGGGGGAGGTTATGCATGTTGCATGTGGAAGGGGAGGGTCATATGGAAAATCTCTGTACCTCCCTCTCAATTTTGTTGTAAACCTTAATCTTCTCTAAAAAAGTATTTAATGAGACAGGATTCAATCCTGGGCCTGCAGCACCCCGCCTCACTCATTCCTCTCACCATGATCCTGTCTTGCACACAAGTTCCTTTCCTGAGAAGAAGGAGAAAAATCAACTCCCTTAGTGCACTGGCATAGAAAGTCAATTAATTAACTCTGTTTCTTCAGGGTTCAGCAAACCTGCCTCATTCGTTTTGATTTTCATTTATTATCTAACTTGTTACCTTCTTGGAGTATTTTTCTTTCCACCTGTACTTTTTATAATACATATAAGAACCCATCTTATTTCTGAGTCATAAGTGGGTAATTCTCCAGCACCTGGATCTCCTAGGAAAATGTGTTGTCTGTCCTAACTTAGTGTTTCCCTATAAGCACAGCTCACCCAGCCCAGGCAGGCCTGTGTTCATGGTCCTAGTGACGGTTAATACTGGTGAAGAGATCATGGTGGAGGAGTGTGGCTGAGTCTTTCGGAAACATGAACTGTGGCTGGGCTGAAAAGACAGCATTTATAGAGCCAGGGATTTGGGGGGACTTGGAGAGTCATCACTAAGGTGGTGGCAGCAGCTCTGCTGGATGCAGGTTCTTGCAGATGTTTATGATTTGGGGCCGCCTTACAAAGAGCCCTTCTGCTCCTAAAGGAAGTAGTGTATTCACCATCAGGGACTGGCCGACTGTTCTCTATTAGAGAACATCTGTGGCGAGTATTGGAAGTAAACTCTGAAAAAAGTGTACACATTTCTGCCCTGGTATGCCATTTGCATTACACGGGCTCCTCAGCAAATACGTTTTTAAAATATCTCAAGCTAGCTGCTTGATTTCTTCCTCACCAGTCAGCATTCTTTGGCTTGAAGGGCTTTCATCTAGGACCGTTGTCGGCTAACTGTGGCTCGCGAGCCACATGCGGCTCTTTGGCCCCTTGAGTGTGGCTCTTCCTAAGCCTTAGGAGTACCCTAATTAAGTTAATAACAATGTACCTACCTATATAGTTTAAATTTAAAAAATTTGGCTCTCAAAAGAAATTTCAATCGTTGTACTGTTGATATTTGGCTGTTGACTAATGAGTTTGCCGACCACTGATTCTAGGACAGTGGTCGGCAAACTGTGGCCCCTAGAATGTGGCTCTTCCACAAAATACCACGTGCGGGCATGCACGTACAGTGCGATTGAAACTTCGTGGCCACACTGAAGGGGCCAAAGAGCCGCATGTGGCTCGTGAGCCGCGGTTTGCCGACCATGGATCTAGGAGGCTACCTATACCCAGCCACTTCCCCCAGCCCTTAGGAATCAAAAGCCACCGCATCAACCTCAGGCATTAAAATGAACAAAAGGTAATGAGATTGTCAGTGTGCAACAATTAATGCAGGTTTATTGTCCATGATTCAGAGATGGGAGATAAGTGTGGACACACTTGTAACTAAAAACAAAAACAAAAGAGCAGATTAGCATTATTTTGTTGATTATATGATTAATGAAAATAAAGCAGAAATGAAAATAGGGACATACATTTTCACCTAAGAAGAAAAACAGATCCTTCATTCCCAAAGAACCAAAAAAGGAAAATACCAGTATGGATTACTTTTTAGGGGGGGGGACAACAGAAAAATAAATAAAAGGCACAAACACACACATGCACACACACAACCCTGTCACACTGAACAAGGACAATGATTCTCCATACTTGCATGAGAAGAATATTGAATAATGTAGAAAGGCAAATCTTATAGTCTCTTGAATACTTAGTGTACTCATAACAGAAATACTTATAAACCCGGGCCAACTCTGTAATCAGGCATAGCTGTGAAAGGAATTATTCCACAGGAGTAAATATTTTAGGAAATGGGCATTTTTATGGTGCCCAAATAATACATTGATCCTTTGGTCATTATGTAGGGAAGATCACCTCATGAGACTTTATCAACTATAATCAGTTGTTATCTTGTGTTTTCACATAGTGGTGCCTCCAGGGTCTGTTTATGTGTGCAGAATTATTTACCTTTGTGCTAAGTGGCCCCAAACTCTGTCTTTTCATCCAATGCCTTGTCGATTTCAGTAGTTTTAATATCCCCCCTTTTCTGACAACTATCACCATTGTCAACATTTCATCACAGTTAGTTGTATGTCTCCACAGGTCTTCCTAGCAGTCCCAAATATCTCTTCTGATTTATTATTTTCATCTACTCTAAGCCACCAGGCCTTTTAGATTTCTGTCTACAATGAGGGCTTTTTTTTGTGTAGATAATATTCATAAGCGTTAGGCCTTCATAAGCGTTTAAGCTCCTGAGGATTTCCCCCCCTTACAGACTATTTTCTAACTGTGTTCCAGATAGCTGAGACTACTAGAGGACTGAGTTTCAAATAAGTGGGATGACTGGTTTTGACATTATTTTTGCATGTATCATCTCTCCAAGGTCATTGTAAGCTCCAGGGTGGTAGGGACCTCTCTCTCACAAGTTTCTAAAGTTCTTGCACTAATCAGAATGGAACCTGGTACATAGTTGGGATTTCACGAATAGGTGTTATGGATTTCTAAGCCTCATTTTTTTCCACTTATCATACAGTGGATTTTCTCTCCATCAGCATCTCCCTGGGGAACAAGGACTGATGTTTATGAAGAACAAAAGAGATTCACCATCCTTACACTGTCAGTGTGTATGTACCCTATGACAGAGTAAAGGTGGTATCATAGTGTGTGTACCCTAGTACAGAGTAAGGGTGATGTCATAGTGTGTGTACCCTAGTACAGAGTAAGGGTGATGTCATAGTGTGTGTACCCTAGTACAGAGTAAGGGTGATGTCATAGTGGTGTACCCTATAACCAGGTAAGGATGTAGAATCTCTCTCTTGTTCTTTCTAAGGTTATGTTCATCTAATTCTTGGTGCTAAGAGTCTTTCATTTAGGAAATGATGATGATAATAGGTGATTCTAAAACTGTTTTTACTATGGCCCTCATTTAGGAAATGATGATGATAATAGGTGATTCTAAAACTGTTTTTACTATGGCCCTGACTAGGTGGCTCAGTTGGTTGGAGGGTCGTTCTGTACACTAAAAGATTGTGGGCTTGATTCCTGGTCAGGGCACATACCCAGGTTGCAGGTTCAATCTCCAGTTTGGGTGAATATGGGAGGCAAACAATCAATGTTTCTGTCTCACATCTATGTTTCTTTCCCTCCCTCTCTCTCTGTCTTTACCTTCCTCTCTCTTTAACATCAATAAAAATATGTCCTCAAGTGAGGATAAAATGTGTTTTACTATGATAAAAATACTACATTGGTAATGCTATGACAGTATCTCAACTGAAATGAAACAAAACTATTATATGTTTGTAAAAATCGGTTGAAAAGCACTGAACTAGAGCAAATATTCAATCATAACATTCTGCACATTTATAAATCTGTTTTTTAAAAAAGTGAGACAATCAACCTCAACAAAGTAGAATAGATTGAATATAAGTGTGCTTATGAAGGATTGGCTTAATTTCTATAAGCATAATTGCTCATGCATGTTTAAAGCAAGTTTCTGGAGCAACAGACTTTACTTTTTGCAGTCGATGTCATTAGTCACTTGTATTTTCCAAGTTATCCCCTTAGTTCTTCAGAAAGTCACAACACCAGCCAGGAAATCTGGTATCCGATCCCCAAGGACAACTCTTAAGTTTCTCTAAACAGTCTTCCTTCACATTCTATCTCCCCTCATCCTACTTCCCACTCCAGCTGCAGTTCAGAAGGTGATGAGAAAGATAAAAAAAGTGCAAGGACGGAAAGGAGAAAGACGCTATTATAACTTTTTGATGTCTGCAAGTACCTTTGGGTAAAACTCTTGTCCAGGCATTTTCCACATTTCCAAAATGCCTTTATTGGTAGTTTGTAACGTGGCTTTGTTACATGTGGCTCAGTGACATTGCTGCTCACATGGGAAGCTCTTTGTGGGACCACCCTACTCAAAGGTGAGGCAGAATGCCCAGCAAGGATGGTTCATTTCTCCGCAGTTCTCTTCTGTCCTCACAAGGAAGAGAACTACGCATGTGTCTGAGGATGCAGGACAAAAGGCCTCCATCTCCCTTCTATCTTCTCTCCTTATTGGCTGCAGCTAACTTAGACTCATTCGTCTGACACCAGCTACTGCTGGGCCATTGCCACAGCAGCTTTTCTCTTTCCCTCCAGGAGCTGGTGAAGGGGTAGAGCATGAAAACAAGCAGCTGGGATGATGGTGGAGCCCATGGCTGCAGCTACAGTCACCACTGTGGAGGGGCTCCTGAGCGGTGCCTGGGTCATGGCCTTACTCCCTAGTAGTTTAGGGCTGAGTGCTCAGAAAGCATTTGAAATCTGTCAGAGGAAAGGATGTGTTGTTAGGGAACATTTTACTGGGTTGATTTTCCTACATGGCCTTCCCACCCTTCATTTAGAGAGCTACCCAGTCATGACATTCACTCATTTATTCATTCAATACCTATGTATTCAGTGTTGAATATGTGCTGAGCATTGTGCATATCTCAGGAACTCAGCAGAAACTCCTGCCTTTGAAGAACCCATAGTCTGCAGGGACCCAGAGAGAAATGAATACCCAATAACACACAATAGGCTAAAAGACCACCAGGACTCCCACGTTGTGCTAAACACATGAGCAGCGCTCTCTCTCTCTCTCTCTCTCTCTCTCTCTCTCTGGTGAGTAAATGTGCTGGTGAGGAGGAGTAAGCAAGAAGAGAAGACTTCACCGGGGAGATGCTATCGATTGGGTATTATGGAAGTATAGGACTTCGTGCTGAAGGAAGAAAGATGGGAAGGAAGTGAGGACAAAGGGAACTACATGCATAGAGGCACATTTGTAACTGAATAGATGAGTATGGCTGTAATACTGGGTGTAGGTTTGCTTGCGTTATTGGGAGACAATCATGGAAAGGGCACATTTAAAGGCCCACATAGTTTCACAGGTTCTTATCCCACTAAGAAGAGGTTGTGGATGCAGTATGCCTACTTCACCTCTATTTCCTACTCCTCACCTGAGGCATTGAAGGAGCAGAAAGAAAGTGGTCGGAGGGAACTCACATGGGTTGTAAGAGCCAGGTACTGAGCTAGCTCCTGTATATGTTGTCTTCCTTACTTCTCACAACAAACCCGAGAATTAGGAAATATCTGGTCTTGTGAAAACTGGTCTTGACCAAAGCCACACAATCACCGTAATAGTCTTAGAATTCTACTCAGATCTGGGTAGATTAAAAAAAAATCTTTCTGGATTGTGGCTATTTCAAAAAATGATTCAAGGGCCTCTTATATTAATCCAATAAAAATTGGATTAATGTTATGGACTTGGTGAAAAATGTGGGCTTTATCCTGTAGGTGACAAAATGCTATTCAACCACCGGGAGAAGGAGCCTGGGAGTTTCAGTGGGACTACCAAGGGCTGCCACCAGCTGTCTGAGGGCCCCTGGCAGGAGAAGACCCCAAGAAGCAGGAGAGAAGAGAGCAGCAGATAGCCAGTTGTGAGCCCTGGAGAAGCATTCCAAAATCAGGGGATTTGCATAGTAAAATTGGAAGCATATTTGCATTCAGGAATCAAACGCACGCATGCATTACCACTGTGTTGGAAATAGGCTGACTCAGACCATACGACTAAATAAAAGAATAATGTTTACTCAGAACTGATGTACTTGTTTAAAAAGTTAATGTTTTAAGCTTTCTGCCTTCTAGCAAAACATCACTAATCTAATTAGAGCTCTTCAACCCTACTTGGCCTGCGGTGCGCTGACTGCTCACCAGACAGGATGGACCCAGCCCTTTCTCCTCACCCCCTCAGCTTAAAAAGCTCAGCTCTACCCTCCTTCCCATCACCGAATGAATGTATCCTTCTCCTTTCTAAGCCAGCCCACCAGGCACACTTCAGCACTTTGCACTCCCTAGAATCCCGGGAAACAAGTTTATTTGGGTGATATAGGTCTTCCCTCAAGGACATTCCTAGACAATGTGTAGTGAATAGCATGTGTCTCATTGCAAAGGGAAATATATTTTAGCGGTGGGGGCGGGGTGCTCGGTTTATAATGTCAAGGCTGTTTGGGGAGGGGGATCTTTAAGGCTTCCCACCTCAGATTTCAGCAAGTTTGCTCATTGAACCTTTCCCCCCATTCTCAAGTTGCAGCTGGCTAGTTGTTACTGTTCAGGGGTCTGGAGGTTGGTGGGCTGGAGAGGTTATAGATGAGGAAGTTTAAGATTGAGGTAAAATTAATTAGATATAATCTATTCTACACCTTGTTTGCTATTAATCAGTCCAGACCCAAGAAAGAGTGAACCCAAGGCTGTTATAAAAAATCATGAAATAAAAATATAAATGCAGGTTTGTCAAGTTTTTCTGCGATTTACATAGACCGGGAATTAGTCTGACTGCAGCAGTGCTTGGGATGCTGGTTGAGAACATGGGTGTGTGGAGCCCTGTATCATTCCTGCCCAATTTCCATAGCTGCTGAGTTGTGGATGGTGAAGGAATGGAGTAGTACTGGTATTGAGGGCAGTGATGATGGAAATTTGAATTACAGTGCTCTCACACTTTCAGAGCAGTCTCCTATCTACTCTTACCTCCTATTTGCATGACCCACAAGGGTAGTTAGTGCAGATGTTGGTATTCCCAGTTCGCAAAGGAGTCATCTAACACATATAGTGGTTTGCACAGATATTTCACACCAAAGGTGGGATTAAAAATTTAGCAAGCATAGTTTTCAAAGCCCTGACTGGTTGGGTTACTCAGTTGAGGAATCTATAAGGTTCCTCCTCTCTTACTGATGAGTTTCTAGAAGTGAGATGGTGGGAGGCAAGATCATGACCACCTTTCCCTCATTTCAGCCCGCCTCCATGCCTTTGAAAGGTTGAAGCATGTGCATTTGTTGTCTCTGGACAAGATCCATGGGACCTGGATCCATTTTCACCTTTGGATCTTAGCACTCAGTGCACCACTCTTGGACCCTCTGTTAGGACTGAGTAGCCTTATTCCTTGTCTGCCCCAAGTGAAACTTGACACCTGTGATTGCAAATGTGTAGGGTACCTTTGTGTCTAATGATCTCATTTTCTTTCAGAGGTCTTCAGGATCTGAATCTGACAACAAGTTCTGTTGGGTGAAACTTAATAACCCTGATGAGTAAGAGTTCCTCAATGGTGAAAACAACAATTTTAGAAAATAAACAAACAAGCCCTGGCTGGTGGCTCAGTTGGTTGGAGCATTGTCTCATACATCAAACGGTTGCAGGTTTGATTTCTGGTCAGGACACATAACTAGGTTGCAGGTTCCATCCCTGGTCGGGGAGTATATGGGCGGCAACCAATTAATGATGTTTCTCCCTCACATCTCTCTCTCTCTCTCTCTCTCTCTCTGCAAATAAACAAATAATCAAACCCAGTTTGTTTGTTGTTCACAACAAATATGATGGGGGGAAATCAGTTTGTTTTCTTCACTTGTACTCAGACATATTAATGTTGAATGAACTTTTGGACATATTCTGATTTAGTTCATTTCTTCATGGTTTATTTGAGTCAAATTCTGTTGTGTCTTCCCCTGAGAATAAAGCCATGATCCTGTTTCCCACTTGACTTATTAATTGCACTCCGCCTGAGCACAGCAGCTAACATCGCTATTATCTCATGGATCACATGCCACATTGCACAATGCTTTCATTGTAGCTCAGAGTTCAGCCATCACCCAGTTGCAGTATAGGCGAGATTATATCAAAAGTAATGTTTACAGTGTACTAACAGCCTCATAAAGATAAACATCGGAAATTCATTTGAGAAGCTAAATCATTGTGTCAGTTATTAAGTTTCCATAAATGGCTTCCTTGTGTATTTGTCTATGCTTTGGTGGCCTATATTTGCCAAGACTCTCAGCAGACCCTGTCTCTGACACATTCATGTAAGAGTGTGGGCTTGACCCGTGGACAAAGAAGAACAGCTGATTCCATCGGCCACTGCCCCATCTTTCTATTGGTTCCATGGACAGATACACAAGGAAAGAAGTCTCTTCCAATTTAGAAACTAGCATTTTATTCAAACCTCCTCCCTGGTAATATATCTAAAGTGTCTTGTTCTGTCTGTGCGTATCCTCTCCAGGAATGGAGTTTGTGAGGCAACTACCAGAATCACTATTTGTGCTCACATTTCTGAATCAAGAGGATAAGAAAGGTGATGCAGGGCACTCAAAATGCCCAAATTTCCCTGAGGGAGGGGTTAAGAGTGTGGCTTTGGAGGCAGAGACTTCAGATTCGGCACCAATTCCATTGCTGGCTAAGTGTATAACCTTGGATAAGTTATTTAATCTCTCTGAGCTTCAGGTACCTGATATTTCAGATGGGGACCATGAGAGTAACTATCTCATAGGGAATTTATGAAGAGTAAATAAGTGCACATAAAGCACCTATCCCAGTGGTCAATACAAGCAAATGATCAATGAAGGTTAATTGGTATTATTCTATTACCACTCTGGAGGACCACCTGTAGGTTTGTTATAGAAAATAAATACGATCATGCCAGCAAAAGCCCTTAGCATGACCTTCGGCCTGCCCTCAATTTTTTTAGTATGGCAAGGGGGAAAATCTGTACTTATACAAAATTCATGGATTTTAATTAGTGAGTAAAAGAAACTCTCTTTCCAGTTCCCATCAGCATGCAGGTGTGCGGTTCTCCTTTACACACCCTTCTCGTTTTTATTTGCCATCCCTTTGTTCTGACACAGGCTGGGTAGATGGGCATATTTCCAAAGCTGAAATGTCTCGATTTGGTCAAGAGTCAAAACTTTGTCTGTAGTTTATCTTCTGATCACTCAAGTTATCCCAGGAGGCTAGAGACCACCCTGAGACTTCAATTTTGGCACACAAAGTAGACGATCATCCTCGGTAGGTGAGCACCCAGGTAGCACCCAGGTAGCAGGAACATATGCCTATTGATGCATAAATATATAAGCAGGCAGAAAGCCAGGGCTCTGAGCTGCTGGTGAGTCAGTCTGAGCCCCAAAGACCAACAGGACTGAGAGTTACTTGTCATGCAGAACCTTGAGCTCCTTAAGTTGAAGTTTGAAAGGATTTTAGATCTAAGCACTTCTTAGCAGGTAATAATGCTGCCACCTGAAGTTATCATAGCATTAAGTTCTTTACAGAGAGCATTCACATAAACTATCACAACAATTCTGTGATGTATGCAATGCAAAGACTCTCATCTTTACTTTAACTTGAGAAGGAAATATACTGCAGAGACCCTAAGTCAGTGGTTCCCAACCATTTTTGGCCATGACCCACCTAAGCATCTCTAAAATCCTGATGCCCCCCCTCTCCCCATGACATATAATTCTCATTATTCAAAAAGTGAACTATTCACATGGGGGAAGCCTAAAAGGCCATTAACTTGGTCTAAACAAGCTTCTGAAAAACATGGCATCCATGAAAGAGAAAAATAAAAGAACTGAGGGAGAAATCACTAACAAATTGTTAAAAAAAAATATGAAGTGATATGAAAAAATAGCAAGTAAAGTTTCAAAACATTTCAGAGAACTGAAATGCATAAATATGTCAGTATATATTTATATACTGTATACGAGGCCTCTAGAATCATAAGAAATGCAAAAAATCACTGTTAATAACTCATTCTCGAATTGAGTTATTAAAAATCAAACTGCCCCCCTGTGGAGCATGTGCCCCATGCTGGGAACCACTGCCCTAAGTGCTCCCAAGTATACAGAGTTGGTGACAGCCTGGAACATGGAAAGGTGCTATGGCAGCACTGGAGAAATAGCAGAGGTGTAAGGAAGGGGAGCCCACAGGAGAGAGTCCCCCACAATGTTTAACAGTCAAAGAGGACCTGCCCCTCCTTTCTGGGATGGGCTTCCTTGTAAAGTGAGTTACCTTTGCGGTCTCTTGGATCCTACAAGCTGTGCTGATGTCTACTGAGTCACAACCCATCTTGCCTAACTCAGGCATCCTCAGTTAGCTTGTGGTTTCCATTTCTGATGGGAAATCTTCCCTGTGGCTCATTGCCCACCAGCTGCCAGTAGTATTGCTCCTCTATGAAAAGGTTCTCACACTTTTGTGTGCACCAGACTTATCTGTAACACTCGTTAAAAATGAACTATGGATCCAATTGTGAAATTCTTATTTAAGAAGTAAATAAGGATGGGGAGCCTGTGGGAGAAGGGGCAGCCGATTGGTGATTCTCTCTTCATCATCTCATCATTGGTGTTTCTATCTTTCCCTCTCCCTTCCTCTCTGAAATCAATAAAAAAATATTTTAAAAAGACTCTGGATGGGAGTGTGTGTTCGTGTGTGTGTGTGTGCGCGCGCGTGTTGTGGATTCACTGGTGTATTGGAACTGGCTTGAAAGAACTTATTGAGTGCATCTTTTCCCACCTCTACATTCAATGGCTTAGTATCTTGAAATGGACATGGACTATGGTGGGAGTTTGTGGCTCATGGAAATTGGCAGGTGCTACAAATCAGCTCCCTTTCTTCCACCCAGAGCTGGTTGTTAAACATTTACTAGCACACTACTGAGTTGTTCCATTGAGTTCCAACCTCATACTTAGTCCTCAGATAATTCAAAATACGGCCTATAAGTTATAAATGGGATATTTGGGCAGAAAGATCATGACTGACAACCTTGATTGCTTCATTCTGTTTCGCCTCCTGAAACAGAAAAAAATGCAATTTATGCTTTCCCTTCTCAGGAAGACTTAATTATATAATTTTATATTACTAGCAAGTGGTGCAGCTCAATGGTAAGAACCATTGAGCACCTACCAGCTCTGTTTTACTGAATAAAATAAAGTCCTAACTCTTGGGAAATGCACAACATTTTAATTCTTTGGAAATTTTATGGAATTGAAGGAAATTCCATGTAAGTGAAGCAAAGTGAGGAGAGTGAGAAGTAAAAATTTGTACTTAATTTGAAGCTTAATAGGAAACCCTCAAACAGAGGGGGCATGTTCAGATTTATGTTTCGCTAAAATCACTCTGGTTGCTGTGTGAGAACCTACTGCAGAGGGAAAAAGGGAAATCTGGCCTTTGAAACTCTTCTTTTTCTTAAATTCTTCAAAGAAGAACTTTCTGAAATTCCCTTTGCCCCCCTTTATATAAGTTTCTTCCTCACAATGGTAGGGATCCAGATCTTTGAGGCAAATACTTTGGGGCAGAATTGCATCACTGGAGAATTGATGAAATCACCTCCAAAGCTATATGTTATAAGAACTTATAAAGTATTTTCTATTTTTTAAGACATGTGGCCTTCTTTGACCATTAGGCCCACACTCTAGATTTTAGGTTAAAAGACCTTCACCCAGCATTATCCAACAGAATTTTCTTTTTTTTTTATTTTTATTTTTTTTATATTTTTTTTATTGATTTTTTACAGAGAGGAAAGGAGAGAGATAGAGAGTTAGAAACATCGATGAGAGAGAAACATCGATCAGCTGCCTCCTGCACATCTCCCACTGGGGATGTGCCCACAACCCAGGTACATGCCCTTGACCGGAATCGAACCTGGGACCTTTCAGTCCGCAGGCCGACGCTCTATCCACTGAGCCAAACCGGTTTCGGCCCAACAGAATTTTCTACAATGAGAAAAATATTCCCCATTTTCATTCTCCAATATGATAGCTATTCTCCACATGTGGCCATTTCAAATACAGCTAGTATGACTGAGGAGTTGGATTGTTATTTAGCTTTCATTAATTTAAATTTAAATTTAAACAGCTCCATGTGGAGAATAGCTCCCCTATTGGAAAGTGCATATGTCTCTGGCCACGCAGGTGACTTCTCTGTGCCCGATATTTGGTAATAATACTCACCTGTTAGAGAGGAGAGGCCTAAATGTTACACGTTAAAGGCATAAAGCTTGGTGTCTAGCAGCTCACAGAAACACGGGTGAAGCTGGGCTCAGGTTTCAATGGAGCTTGATTGAACTAGCTCATGAGAGCCACCTGTGTGCATCTCTTCCCCACTCTGAGTTCATCAACATCACACTTTGTCGTGGTGGGAATATCTCCGCCATGAAAACCAGCAACCTCCACACATTGGGGCTCCCTACCATTAACCTTTTCCCAAGAGACAGTTGTCAAAATTTTGTCAACACACCACTGTTGGATGCATTTACAAAGTATATTTATTTCTGGTCACCTCTCCCGGGACTTTAATTCTTTCACTTATCTTTATACTTGTCCTTATTGCTACAGTATTCTGTTCCTCCGCTTCCCTGGATTGCTCAGCCACCTTTGCTTCTGGGTTTCTGTTGTCTGGGGGAAGCTTCTGCCCAAGGAAGACTGTGCGGCCTTATTCTTTCTCTTTGCCCTTTTCCTTTAATACAACCTGTAAACTTATAGTCATGTCAGTTTGCCTACTCTTTCTTTCCTGTGGAGAAAGCCACCAAACTAGATGTAAAATTTAGTCACAAGGACGTTTTCAGAAAAAAACCTACATGCATTGGGTCTCCATCCCTCCACACCCTTATCTTGGGCTGGTACTCTCTCTTTTGTCCTCAGCTTTTACCTTCACCAGCAAACTGTTTTGTAAAATGTTGCAAATTACATCCCTGCTTTGCTCGTATCTTGCCATTTCAGTGATTTTAACTTGTGTTCCATCTGCAAACTAGATTTAAAAGATTATATATTCATATTATTGATGGCTTTCTTTTCTCAGCAATATGGTTTAAAGATAACGCTCCTAAAATAGAAGTCCCTAAATCCCATCTCAGCCCCAGACTTAGTAAAACTTCTGCAGATAGTGTATCAGTTAAAAAGCTTAAATTAAAGATGATCCCGAATGAGGACCTTTTGCCTTCAAAAGTGCTCAGAGCCTGTTTTGACTTGTGAGCGCTGATCTCTGCCAACAGGTTAACCCTGATTAACTTCCCAGGTGTGATCCCATCTGGGTGAACTCTAAGAAAGTTTACTCCATTGGTTTTCAAAACACTTCTATTTTTTATGGCATTAGAATTCCTTTTTCAAAGATAATTTACATGGAAATCCAGTTTATAAAATAGGTAAATGCTGGATTTTTCTGGTTTGGGTGTGGGCAGCAAGTCCACCCAGAGGAGGGGCCTCAAATAGAATGGTTTGAAAAACATTGATGAACTTGATTTATTGTTTTAAAGGCAGTTCTATTCTTCACCAATATTATACATCCATTCTGTTGGTGTGCAGTCTTTCTAAACTATATTTTCTCTTTTAAAAAATTGTAAATCTTGGTTTCCTATGCCAATAATTTATATAACAACCATGAGATCAAACAGGTCTTAGGAATGTCTTTTCTGTCATGGATAACTTTTTAAGCTCTGCAATTTTGTGGTGAAATCCATCAAAATTAGCATAATGCTGTTTGTACCTTTATAATGTCCCTTTGACTTGTACTTTCTTACCAGCATATAGAAACCAGTGATGTGATAAGCTACATGACTTCATATTGATGATCACTTATTGATATAAATGCAGAATCCATATTTTAAAAGGACTTCAATTCTCAGGGACTTCAGGATAATCCCCTGGAAAGAAAACGTCAGCAATTTAAAATGGATTGAGATTTAAATCTTAAAAGTTTGCAATGTATTTTGGAAGTTCTGGATGCATGTCTCCTTGTCTTTCTTCTCCTTCCATATGTTGATGCTACAGTTTTATTGCCATGAATGAGGAAGAGCCTCAGTGGAAAATTGGTCATGCCATCCAATTATCATTAGAAAAATGGATTAATATAAACAATGCTGAAATCAAAAGGATTACTGTATTTTCCCAAATTAAATTGTTTCATTTCCAATAAACTGATAGTTCAAGTTGATTCATATGGTCACTTCACCAGAGCCATTTTATCCATTGGCTTCTTTGGATTCAGAGCTAGGGACTGTGAGCTTTGCAAGGGCTTGCTAAGGTGTTTATAGGTAATACGAATAACAGAAATCCATAGATCGTTGCAAAGACATTCATTTTAACATCTTAGCCCATCAAATATTTTCTCAAAATATAAAAAGAGAACTGCTAAAGACACAGAAAAAAGAAAGAAAACTGCTAAATAAAAATGGATAACTGTTGAATCATGTCTCTTAAAGCTAAGATTGTGTTAACTAGTTTAATGCCACCTTCTACATTATATGTCAATATAACCTTTAAAACAAAAATGAATTATTTATTCTTCATAAAACTCAAGATTTAAAAATGTACAAAATTCTTTGAGACAGTTCACAGCATAATAATATATTTAAAGCAGAATATTTAATATAATATGTTTCTTATGAAATCATATAGGGCCTCAATAGGAAAGACCTATAAAGGTATTTTAAAAAAGATCTCTAGCTCAGCCAGTGGTTGAGTGTTGACCTATGAACCAGGAGATAAGGATTTGCTTTCTGGTCAGGGTACATGCCTAGGTTTCGGGCTTGATCCCCAATAGGGGGAGTGCAGGAGGCAGCCAGTCAATGATTCTCTCTCATCATTGATGTTTCTATCTCTCTCCCCTTCTTCCTTCTTCTCTCTGAAATCAATAAAAAATTTTCAAAAAAAGATAAAATTAAAATAATAACAAAGAAACAAAAAATAAAAAGACCTCTTATCTTAGCAACTAATTTGCTTTGGCAGATTCATAGACCTACAAGATCACTAAAAAGTACTAAAAAACAAGTTTGTATATTTGCACATGCATGATTTTTTCTAAGGAGAAGGTCTCTAACTTTCCTAATCTTCTTAAAGGAATTAATGTACCAAAAAAGAAAAGAAACCTTGCCCTTAAACCTTTCCTTGGGTCAACCCAGATGATCAAAAGATTATATTTTTATTATATTATCTTTAGCTTTGCCTTCCCCTGCCGTATTCACTTACCTCCTTCTTGCCTAAGAATAAACCAAGCTGAGCTGTGTTTCAATTTTGAACTCAAAGTTTGGCTGAGGTTTTGAGAAATAGACTTGTGAAGTCTTTAACTACATTTGCTTGGAATGCTGAGGACATTATTTATCACATAATTGAGAACCTTCCTAAGAAGACTCATTTGAGGAAATTCCTTTAGAGATCATCTTTAGAAAAGACTTAGCTTCTCCCAAGAAACTAACGATTTTTTTTTTTCTGAAAGAAAGTCTGGAATCAACTCTGAATGTCAAAAGCCATGTGAGGGTGTGTGCTGCCTGCATAGGCATGCCTGCTCCTGCCCTACTTGTTCCTGGTTTGGACTTTCTGCCCTTGCTGTTATTTCTCTTTTTATTCTTCGTTATATTTTTTATTCATGCATACATCATTGGTGTAAGCCTCCTCAAAAGAAAGTAAATAGATAAGAAAATACCCAACTTGCCATTGGGGAAATTAAATTTCAGGTTAGCAGCTACCCCACAGTAACAGAACCCATCCCCAGGTGAGCACTCCAACCCAGAGCTCTCACATACCAGACGGCTGATTTTGGTGGTTTGCCATATAGATGGCTCAAAATACTCGTTACTGGGAAGAGCACAACTTGACTGTAGATCTACAGGAACCTTCCCTCCCCTCCTCTCTATTCCTTCCTATGTTTTGAAACTATGCCCTCTTTAGCTCTTTGGAAATATTGCCCTCTTACTCTAGGCAACATGTGGTGACTATGAAATCTGTCTTCTCTGTTTATAACAGTATTTAGGAAACTTTGGGGAAAAGCAGAATGAGACAAAAGTAGGGGCAGAAAAACTTTGGTTGCATATCTTCCTGCTCTGTCTCCTCTTGCAGAGAGATAAAATATTAAGAACATGGACTGTAGAGCCACATGGATTTATTCAGCCCAGCTGTGCACTTGCTACCCATGTGACCTAGGGAAATGACTTAACCTATCTGGGCAAAGTGAGGATAATTATTATTTATCCCATAAGGTTGTTGTGAAGATTTAGGATTTAATACACATAAAGCACTTAGAACATAATACAATCTCAGTAAGTATTATATATTATAATTAGTGCCAGAATTATGAATAAGTAGTGCAGAAACATTTTTACCTTGTAGAAAGAGACCCTTTAGAGAACATAAGACAGTCACCCCTTTCTCCTATGTGGACAAAGAATTAGACTCAGTCCTTCGTAAGACACTGTATTTTCACCAGAGCAAAATACAGTGGGGCCCTATCTGCTTTGGCTCAGTGGATAGAGCGTTGACCTGTGGACTGAAGGGTCCTGGGTTTGATTCCAGTCAAGGGCGCATGCCCGGGTTTCCAGCTCAATTCCCAGTAGGGGACATGCAGGAGGCAGCTGATGAATGATTCTCTCTCATCATTGATGTGTTTTTTCTCTCTCTCCCTTTCCCTTCCTCGCTGAAATCAATAAAAATATATTTTAAAAAATATAGTGGGTACAGAACACAGGTTAAAAAAATCCAGATATAAATCAAGACCAGGGACTGAATTTCAAACCATTCCTCTGATACCTGCCCAAATCCACTGCGAGTGACAGCAGAAGGGATGGAGGAAGCTATGGGAAGAAGCAGTCAAAATCGCGTGCACAAGGTTGTTGTTCCAAATTTGGATGTTGGAGTGAAGCCACCTGGAAGGGTTGGCCTTGTGTATTTGGGATCCTAGGCAATCTCTCCAGCATTAAAGTTGTGCTTCAGGGAACAGAAAGAAGTAATGATTTTTGTATCTGTAAATAAGGCTGTTGCTATGTGTGAGTGGCAACGTTCCATAGACATTAACTATTTTCACTTTCTTGTGGTCCACCCATGAATTACAAAGCGCAAAAGGGTGTTCCCTTTCCAGTTGAAAATAGCTCTTGGCAGCATTTTCTGACAGTTCTTCAACGCGCCACGGGACCTGTCACCTCAATCATTTTGCTTTCCCTTTCATCCTCCCTCCAAAGTGATTTTAAGGAGGGGAGGGTAACTGATCAGATGAAGCCGAGGGATATGTTAGCATGTTAATAACAACCTGTCAAAACCTGGAAAAACCAGATGCAAACACATTAGATGAAGGGTGAGGTGGGCTCTTAAACGTCCATACCTTCATTTACCTTAAACTCTGCACAAATATCCCTCTACCTGCTCCCATCCTGAGAACAATACTAGTACATTTCTCTCATCTTTATCACCATTATCATGAATATCAATAACAAACCCTCTTTTTAAAGGAAGTTCAAGGCTCACACTCATAGAAATCTACTCTTTCCCTTCTTGATCCCAAAAAGAATTAATGAAGTTACACCTGGAATATTCTTTATTGGGAGAAACATAATCACACAATCAACAAGTATTTTATAGGAATTTCAAGTTGATGAAGCTCAAATCTTCAAGTGAGCCTTGCTGTTGGCACTGGAAATAAATGGAAGTCTTGAGAGATATACTTAAAATGGGCCATTTTGGCCCAAGCATTGTTCCAAATGCTTTACTTATATGAATTAATTTAGACCTCCATTACAATCTCATGAACTATGCTTTCCACCATTTTATAGATAAAGAGACTGAGGCACAGAAGAATTAAAGATATCGCTTGCTTGTACAGATAAGTCCGTGCTAGAAGTAGAATTCAAACCCAGGCAAGTGTCTCCAGATGTTCTTCCCACCCTACAACACCAGCTCTTGGCAGAAACACGAAGTGCTAGGTGGTGGTAAATTCTCCTGACAGGCAATGATAAGTGAGAATTTCTTAAGGCTTGTTCTCTCATAGATGCATTGGAATAGAAATATAAAAAGCTAATGTTGCAAGGTGCCTTAGAGATCATTCAGGCCCAGGGATATCTCATAGCTAGCTGGTGAGAGATTCATGGCTCAAAATCTGGCTTTCTTTCCCCTTGTCCAGTGGTCGGCAAACTGCGGCCCCTTGAGTGTGGCTCTTCCACAAAATACCATGTGTGGGCGCGCACATACAGTGCGATTGAAACTTCGTGGCCACACTCAAGGGGCCAAAGAGCCACATGTGGCTTGCAAGCCGCAGTTTGCCTACCACTGCCCTTGTCCAATAGCTCTTCTCTTTTACCATGGATGACTAATTAAAGTGAGCTTCATTGGGAAATATTCCCATAATTTTTTTCTTACTACCTCTTCTGCTGCTCGAAGTTCTGCATGCTGTTTCATTCCCAATACTTCCTACTTTAGGAGGTAGAAGGAGAATGCGCAGGTGGTCAAGACACCTGACTCTGATATTTGTAGCTGTGTGAAACTAGTCAACATCCTTTCCCTCTGGGACCCTATATTTCCTCATGTATACAATAGTAATAAACACCTGCCTTTTTCCCATGTCATTGGGTTTTCTCAAGAATCAACGTTTCTAGATCTCTAGATCTTTGCTACTTAAAATGTGGTCCACACACCAGTGACACAGAATCATTGGTGGTGATTTGGAAACAGAGGGTCTCAGGCTCAACCTCAAATGTACTGAACTGGCATCTTCATTCTAATGAGTTCTTCAAGGGATCTGTGTGCACATTGAAGTTTGAGAAGCATTTGCAAGTGTTATACCCTAAAGCACAGCAGACATAGAATGGGTGGTCAGGGCTCCACACCCCTGTTCCCACTCACACTGATGCTGCTTTGAAAGGGTAATTCATGTCACCAGTCTTTTACTCTTGGACCAGTTTTGAAATTTGGAATTTTTTGTATAAAAAAATAATTTGCTACACATATTGTATCTTTATTAATACCCCCAGTGGGGACTGGGGTAGCTGCCTTAAATAAAACACAGTTTACACTGAATGCGATAAAGATTAAAAAAAAAATCCTAAGTATTCTCTTTAATTTGCTTGCTGAACACCTGGAATATAACACCTGGGTTTCATGCTTTTGAGTGTTAGAGTGGTTGATGAGGAGTGGGGATATGAACTTCTGGGGGATGTGCTGGCCTCAGTCTGGGAGAGCTCTGCAGTTTGAGTCCCGCCCAGGGCAATAGCTCTATAGTGTGAGTCCGACTCAAGGTAGCTCTTCCCAAGACTAAGCCTGTGTGGACCATGGCTGGACCAGGGCGGGAGGATGAAAGCCCAGGATGGTGCCACCCTGGGATTTTCTGGGGTACCATTTGGGATTTCCTGCCTCTGCAAGATCCTATCAACTGCCCCAAACCCAAGGCAGATACATGGTTTTGGGGAGGGAGGGAGCGTATTTCTCACTTGTCCTATAATATGAAGCCTGAGAGCAAAGAGTGGAGTAGGTAGGAGGTGTGGGCACTTCTCCACATCACACAAGAGAATGCATGTTCCCTAAGAAGAAGGGGACTTAGCCTTCTCTCATTGGTTGTTATAATCCCCCAGAAATCAAATAAGTAACCCACTAAAATAAACATGTCTCTTATCGAAGGTATTGATGATTAAAGTGTTTCAATCACAGAAACAAATGTTCTTAAGATAAAACTTCTCTACGAAGGCGAATGAACTGAAACCCCCAATCTGATCCTTTTCACTCCCTTTACAGACTACCTTAAACTTCCTCAAATTATGCCTCGAGGGTTCCAGTGGTCAGAACATTTGGGTTGCTTCTCTAACATGGAGGCCTTCATTGTAGCCCGGCTGGGGGAAAAAAGGAAGGAGGAGAAAATCCAATAGCATAAATCCATCAATGATACTTTCAAAAAGATCCACCTTTGAAGAGCCTGAAAGGTTTAAGAGATGGAAAAGAATACGGTCTCCGGTTCAGAAGAGTTGGCTTCTGATCCAGGCTCTTCCCAGGTCTGATGAGATAGAGGCATGAGCTGCTCTTGTATTATCTCATTTAATCTTCATATAACCGTGGGAGAGCACTGCCCCGATGCTACCAGGAGCCCACGGAGGATGATTTATGGTTCCTTTTCAACCTGCCTTCTATCTTCCTTCCAGGATATAAGTGAGATAATCATAGGTTTATAGCGATGAAATGAAACTCCTGAAGCCAATCTATTCCCCTGCCTTCAGGCAGTGGTTCATTTAAATGAGACAATTTTCTCCCTTTGTTTAAAGATCATAAGAGCAGGAATTTCCAAATCACTCAGTTACCTATGACAGGGGCTTACAGGTCTTATAGTGATTAATCTTTTTGTGATAATAAACCCAATTTAATTTCTAAGCATTTATTGAGTTCCTATATTGTACCCTGTGTTAAGGTAGGTGTGGCAAATGCATGTCTGTGTGTGTGTGTATGAGTGTGTTTTCAATTTTGTAAGAAAGCGTAGATAGCTTGCACTTACATTTCTTAATATTTTCTCAGATCAACAAGAGTAATACACTTGCAATCATTAAAACCCAGTACAAACATATTTTAAAGTTTACATGGTAAATCCCAGTAATCTGCTTCAATTTCTGCCAGAAATGAACCAAGTGGCTCTACAAGTCACTAGACTTCTGATATTCAACTTCCTCTCCTGTAAACTGAGAGGAGCAGGTGATGCTGTCATCATGATTGCTTAGCAGCCTGAGGAATTCAGATTCTGAGCTGTGTGGTGGAGGCTGTGAGGGTGACAGGAGTTCAGGAGAGGAGTGATCCTGGAGGGACTGGTTTATTGAGGCTCTGGGGAGGGGGAGGAACTGAATTTGGTTCCAGAAGAATGGGTAGCCTTGGCCTGTGGAGAGGGAAAGGCATTTCCGGAAAACAGCTTGAGATAGGAATGAGCATTACCTGATGTGTGGCTGGTGAGGGGCCAGCCGAGACACAGTCTGGAAGGGAAGAGTAAGGCCTAATGACCTAAAAGCGCATTTGGATTTCCGGTGTTTGGGTTAAAGGTGGCATCTCATTAACAACAAAGCAAAAGAAAAAGGGGGGAAAACCGAGAGACAGGAATTATATGAACAGGGCATCTATAATATCTACAATATCTCACCTATATGAGGCCCTGGCTAGGTGCTTTAACTATATAACTCTCACAGTCACCCAGAAAGTAGGGCTTAGTTTCCCCATCCTACATATGATGAAATGAAGTTCAGAAAGATTACATTATTTGCCCCTGAACACCCTGTACATAAATGGACTCTGGCCTGGCTGGTGTGGCTCAGTGGTTGATCATTGACTCATGAACCAGGAGGTCTCAGTTTGATTCCTGGTCAGAGCACGTGCCTGGGTTGCAGGCTGATCAATGATTCTCTCTCATTAGGGATGTTTCTATCTCTCTCCCCCTTTCCCTTCCTCTCTGAAATCAATAAAAACATATTTTTAAAAAATGGACTCTGATCTATTTTACTCAAAGCCTGAGATTTCTGGGTGGGCCAGAAAGTAGCATGTGTTGTGAAAGTTTTATGAAAGAGTGGAGTGGGAATCACTTAGAGAATTCAGGAAGCCAGCGGAGTACTGAGGTAATGCAGGCTGAAGTGCAGTTGGATGAGAGAGGAAGCAGGCAAGTCAAATCTCAGAAGGAAGGCAGAGGTGGGTGGGAAGAGATCAACCAAAGAACTTGTATGCATATATGCATAACCCATGGACACAGACAATGGGGTGGGGGCAGGCTGGAAGGGGTCAGTGGGGGTGGGGAAGGGACATATGTAATATTTTCAATAATAAAGATTTTTTAAAAAACAAGCCAAAAATTAAAAATAGTGGATTTAAAAAAAGGAATATTTTGGAAGACGTGAAAGGAAAGTAGATTGGTTTAACCGTTATGGGATGTCATGAATAAATAAAAGATGACTACAATGTTTGGCATATGAACCACTCGGAAATCCTCAACTCCACTGATATCAAATAGGAAGAGAAGCTGGTTGGCAGATGAAGGTGACCGGAACCTTGGGATGTGGAGTCTGAGGTGAAAGTGGGCACCCCGGCTGGCAATGTCAGAGGATGCTGGTGCAATGGGCACAGGAACCTTGGCTTAAAGGCCGGGCTTACAGGAAAACTCTGAGAATTATTAGTGAGGAGAGATCACTGAAATCGTCAAAAACAGGGAACTCTGCAATGAAGACGAGAGAGGAGCAGTCCCAGGAGGTCTGTGGGAAGAGCAGGAGAGGTCTGCGTGAGAGACCGAGAGGATATCCAAGGAGAATAGAAGAAAACCAGGAGAGAAGACTGTCTAGAAGCTGAGGGGACAGTGAATTGCAGGAAATGGAGCTAAAGCGAAGAGGACAGGGGTGCAGGAGTGCCTGGGCCTGTTAATTAGAAATTCTAATTACAACAGAGAAGTCTCTTAGAATGAAGGCAGAAAAATCCAACAATTTTGTATGTGCATCATGTCAAAGATCTTTCCTTTTTTGTTATTTCTTCAGGCAAATAGTACAACTGTGAGCCTCGGATTTTCTGCAAGATTAGAGGAATTCTGCAGAACGGACTCTGATATAACTTTATACTTGAGAACAATATACTACTCCAGATTTCCATAGCGTGTTAATTGCTAACGTTGTCACTCACATCTTTGGAGTGCTCACAGGCTCATTTGATAACCATTTTTTGAGCTCCTCCTGTGAGCGAGACCCTGTGCTAGGCACAGCCCTGCAGACAGGCAGGCAGAGTCTCGCCCCTTCCCTCACCTACAAGCCGTGTTATCATTAGCTCAGCTAGACAAAGGGAGAGGATGGCCCTGGGAGATGGAGGAACCGGCTTCAGTCTCACCCTCTGCCTTCAGAGTCAGCAGAGGCTGGAGACGAATTGCAGTTTGCTTCCAAACGGTGTGACCCTGGATTGCATAAAGAAGCCGGAGCTGAATGTCAGCTCTCGCCCAGGAAGCCATTCTCCCCAAGGCAGCATGGCGGGGAGTTGAGGGAGTTGCCCCTTTCCCCTGCAGAGATCATCTGTTGGGATCAGGTGGGTGTCACCCCAGCAATCAATACCCGGGGAGAGCTGCTGGGGCAGGAAGGGCAGCAAAGAGACTGGGCAGCCTCTGACTTCTCCTCCTTTGATTAGTTCCTTTCCCTCTCAAATAGAGTGCTTGCCTGCCTGCTCTGAAAAGGTAAATCCAGTCTGTTTGAAATTAGTACAGAGTCCACTACAAATGGCATATGTCCCTTCTCCCATTGATACTCATTCCACCAACCGGTGTTGGGACATTACAGTAGCTTCTTTGCAGCTCTCTCTCCCCATTCCCGGCCCCATCCCAGCTACACCGCTTATACGCACAGAAGCTGTGTGTTCTGTATGTTTTCATACAGGCAGCTAAATGCGGGGAGAAGAGAGAAACCTTTAAACATACTAATCCTCTTCTATTTTTCTTAGTCGGATGAAAATTCCCTGCACTTTTGTTCATGTAAACGCGAAATTATCCTCCTGCACGTTGAGGTGGTGGCAGTTCCCGAACACAGTTATATTTTGCAGATAACAGGATTAGCGGGGATGTGGGTAATAAGTTGGTGAATCTCCCCCCGGCCATTTCTCAACACTGTGAGAGCACTAATCCTTTATGCTTTGATGTCTTCTAGTTTTCCATCAGGTGCGCCACGGACTATTTGTCCTGGGGCAGTCAGCTCTCTTATAAGATCTCATAGTGTCCTCATTAGCTGCGCCTATTTACCCAGCCTGCCTGTTGAACCCAATTTATAGTTTATGTGATTAATTCCCAAAGTACAGTAAACCCTAGCTCTAAGGCTCTCTATTATACGACTGCTTCTCCTTTAAGGGCAAACACAAGCTCCGGCGCTTTTGCCTTATGACTGCATCATATATAATACGCTAGTAATTTTGCTCTCGACGACACATTAAACATCTTTCTGTACACTTTCTTTATAGCACACAGCCCATAAAGAAAAGAATGTTCCATACTGGACTGTAAAGTGCTAACTATATGAGGGAGTCATTGGGTTTTTTGCTTTAAAATTTTTATTTTGGCTGAAATTATGGCACGGCATGACTATCAGGTTTGAACAGTGAAATGGCAAACCAGGTTACTGTACAACTCTTTATCTGCTGTATTATACGTGTGAAAAGGCTGAGGAGGTAATGTGGCAGCATAAACCCATGGGCTCCTTTTCATCTGTAACATGCAGGCTTGGAAGATAAAAGGTTTAAGTGCACGTGTGTGCATGAGCGTGTGTGTGTGTGTGTGTGTGTGTGTGTGTGTGTGTGTGTGTAGAGAGAGCGAGAAAGGGAAACAAAGACAGAAAGTAAATGAAGAGAGGTGCACTCGAGGCAACCCATGTCAACATTACTGGGGTTTTTCTTAAAGCAGAAAGAATTATGGAGAAGTCACATATAATTGGAATAAGGGGAAAAATAGCCACCACGCCGGTGTCTCTCAACTTGGGGTGTCCCCCTCGGGTTATTAGACATTGTCTAGAGATACTTTCGGTTATCACAACTCAGGGGCCTGCTGCTGGCATCTAGTGGGTGGAGGCCGGGAATACTGTGAAACATCTGACAGAGTCAGCTTCTACAACAAAATTATTCGGCCCCCATGCCATTACTGTGAAGGTTGAGGAATCCTGCCTTACACCTTTGGATGATGGAATCAAAAGCAGGCAACTTGATCATTTCTGCTCTTAAATCTTAACTGACCTCAAAGTTGAGCTAGCACAAAGAGACAGCTGATATGTGGCATCTATCTGCCTTGAGTTTTGCAAAGAAAACAGATCAGGGCCAACTGATTCTATTGAGGGTAGTTTAAGTGCCCTCTGTTTACTATCTGCCATCTAATTTGATGCATAGCAAATCTAATGGGTGGGTGGGCAAAGGAAAGTGTGAAGTGTGATTTAACCTCCTTCACTTTGCCATTAGTCAGTAACTCTGGGAAAATATTTGATGGGGTAAGATGTGAAAATGAATGTTTTCACAACTATCTATGGATTTCTGTTATTCTTATGACCTCTATTCTATTTCTAGCCTGCCCCTGTTTATATTATCTCTATTCTCCTCCATCACTAGGAAAATAGACAGCCATAGACATCCGCTGATGTGTTAGTTGTCTATTAATAATCCCACTATTCCTCTTTGGCAATTTCCTAATGATTATGGTTTTCATTTATAGATGAAGAAAATGAAGTGGTGAAGGGACAAAAGCAAAAGAAACAGTGGATAATTACTGTAGTACTGTGAGGGGAAGGTCTTACAGTAACAGCCATCATTGTTGCATAGACCTAATTGCCTTTGCCCCTAATTCCAGAAAAACTGCAAACATTTTATAACTGTACAAGTCACTAGACAGATGTCCAAATACTTTCAGGGCTTGCTTTCCTTTTAACACAGGTTTATGGAGCAAGTATCTCCTTTAGAGAATACAACTTCCTGGAGAAATATTTTTGTTTCCAGGTTCTTGTCCTATGGACCTGCCAGTGAAGTTTCTGTTGTTCAGGATCCCAAGAAGAGGACTTTGAGTTTATTGTTACCTATGTACTTTTGCTAAGTGTACAGTTAAGGAGAGCTCTAGGTTTCTTAAACCCCTACACCCTTATTCCTTTAGGAATTGGGGAACTCCAAACATGTGAGATCTTCAGTGACCCAATGGGGTGTTAGAGTGCAGTGTTTAGCCCATTAACCAGCAAGGAGATAAGGTAGAAACTTGGTGATTGTCCCCTTAAATTGATGGGGTATATACATTTCTGGGAATGTGCCATATATAGTAGGTTCTCTCCAGGAATGTGGGTACTAGTCTCCTTCTAGTTGGGAAGGATGGTATTCGGAAAACCTAATTAATCTCTCATCAGAAACAATACTAACATGGCTTTGTATCATTTCAAATATTCTGACCCTCAGTTTGCTATCCTCTGAAGTATAACTAATACTAGACTCCCTCATGGGGATGTAGGACAAATCATTCATAAAGCATACTGTAAAGTTTTTATGTAACTCCAAAGTATTAGTAATAAATTTGACTTTGATACCTTACAGTTCTAAAATTTTCTGACTTTCTGATGCTAAACGGAGAATTATCACAATTTGTAAAAATTCAGTTGGTGGTACACTGTCCTAAGGCAGAATTTGATTTTTAGTAAGTAATGATGCATCATTTTTGTTTTGTTTTTCAAAACCTACTCAACTTTTGATTTTACTCATAAATAGAAAATTGATATAATCTCAAGAAGATGAAACTCATTTTTTTTCTAATCGAGTGACATAAATTATATGTTTTTAATATTAAAATAAGCTTATATGTAATAATGACAGATAATACTGATGAAGTGCTTATACTATGTCCTAGGAATAGTGCTAAACATTCTAAACAGATTATGTCCTTTAATTCCTAAAATAATTCTGTGAGGTAAATGGCTATTATCAGCAATTTACTGAGAGTAAACTGAGGCCTGTAGTGGTTATGTGACTTACTTAGGAATGGATAGTAAGAGGCAGTGACAGAATTCAAACTAGAGTCTTTCTGACTCCAGAATCTGAACCCCTGATCAGATTTGCACAATGTTGCTTGAGTTCTAATTACAGAGGAATTTCATTTCAACTAACATGTATGGTTTTCCTATTCTCTGCAATTGGAGTACACTAGGCTGAAATCTCTTGAATTTAGCAGCTCAAGTATATTTTTTAGTTCATAGTGGGTAAAAGTAGAGTGGTTTCTGAGAAATGGATAGAAAATAGAACATTCTTTTTTGTTCTTTTTAGTAGCCTGAGGAAAGTTAGGGAGTGGGACTGCCTTCTAACAACCTCTGCAATTCTCTGCAAAGCAAAGCTTTTTGTCATCATCTGGAGGATTCAGGATGCTAAGTCAATAACCTCTGGGCTCAAAGAACAACAGTGCTGACCGGACATTGGGTAATATGGACTAAAGAGCACATATCAATAATGATAATAAAATAAGATTTGTCTTTCTTCTCTGACCATCATCACTATCCCCTCTGCTCCAAAAAGCCAAAACAAAAGCCAAAACCCCTCAATACTAGAAGCTGTATGATTGCCATAATTTTTCCAAATTTTTACATATTCTACAAAGTTGCCTTCTCATATAAAGGTTGGGGAGGCATAGAGTGCTCTGGGTTTAGGAGCTTGAGAGAAACAAAACACCTTAAAACAAAGACAGTGTTATGGGGCATCTGCTATAGGCCATGGAAACGGTAGGTGAGGGAAAACCAGCTGCTGAGGTCAGTTGAACTCTCATAATCTTGAACTCCAAAGGGACTTAGATTCCCCAGACATCTGCTGGGTTAAAGACCCATGAAGGATCAAAGGAGTTACTGAATTGGAGAACTGTGACTCTCTGTTACCAACTGTAGCTAATGTAATTGGAGGAGAAATTGTGTTAGATATCCTGCTTATGGACAGGTAAGATTTTATTGAAAGTAGGAAAACGAGAGATAGGTTTAATACTATTGCCCATGTGGTGGTGTGTACATAGTAGAGTAAAAATGAGAAAACTGAATATGACAGTACCAGAGAATTAAACTCTGAGGGAGCATATTAAAGCATCAAGTAAGTACAAGAAAAAATATAAAAATTCAATAAAGGGGTGGTGGGGGAGGGGGGGCAAAGCTGGCTTGGGTACAATTATAACTGCAGTCCTCAAAAAAAGAAAGGTGGAGAAGCAAACTAATAAACCCTATTGAGGCTCTGTGTAAGCTCGGTGTGGGCTCCGAGGAAGCTGCCCAGGAAGTGCAGCACCACATCAGTGACAGCCGTCAGGGCCATGGAGATAAGGGCAGCAAGACATCCAGAATCAATTAATGATAACAAGAGGGTTAAAGTGAAAAGGGGATATTTTTAGAGATATGCTAGGCAAATGGAAGAGGTCAGAGAGAAAGTTGTTTGGAGTATCTTACTGAAGCAAGACCGAGAGTTCAGAAGTCATGAATTCAGACTTTAATCCCAGTTCTTTGTGAGATATGGAGGCAATGACTTGACTTATTGACATCTGACGTCTCCCCTTCAGTGAATGAGAAGAGCCAGCTTTCAAGTAACTAAGTAGAAAGATACCAATTGTTGGAATGTCAGGGGGCTCTGAAAAGCTTCTGCATTCCCCCCATATGTCATCGAAGTGGCTTTATTCAATGGCGAAGTTAAAATATGCCTGGAAAAGATAACACATTGTATTTCACCAAGGGTCTACAGGTACTTTCCTTAGAATAGGCCTGAAATTAGACCTTGAGATTGGTTTAGCCATTCAAAGATGGAGGGCGCCAAAGATGTGAAAGAAGTGGCCTGAACTGGGTGATGGGGAAACTTGGAATACAGGTTTCATCCATCTCCTAAGCTTATCTCAAGACAATTATGGAAGGGTAATAATTCTCACCATATCATGGCCTACCATAGATGACACTTCTTTAAAGAACCCCTCCCCGCAAAAAAACAAGAGAACAATATACTGGGAAGTAACCTTTTGTACCTTTTCCTTTTATATATAGTGATCTCTCCTACAACTAGTAACTGCAATAATTACTAGTTGTAGGAGAGAAGTGATTGATCAATCTAAATTCCCTGTTTGCCTTGGGGATACATGCTTAGTTGAAAGAGTAGGAAGGAGCTTCCCTTCTCCAACAGTAAAGGGCAAGTACTATATCCTTATAGACTATAAAATAGCCCCTCTGGAAGGGGTCTTAAAAGTAAACTCAGGCCTGCCTCCTCTTTTTAAAGATGAGAAAATTGAGGCTCAATGAAGATGTTTGGCCCAATCAGCTCATTATTAGTGTCAAATCCTGGTGACTCTTGACATCAAAAGACACTATGGGCAGTAAAGGGATTTATGGACTAACCAGAAAGCACCTTTCCTGCCCCAAGCACTTCTAGTCACTTAACTATTTAGACTGCTGTCTCTCCTATCCCTTTGTCTCACTTACTCTCTTTTACTTTTACATTTTTGGAAAGTAAGGAAATAGTATTCGCTCATATTCCCCCACCCAGAAAAGAGCACCCCTAACATTTTAAAAGCACAAGTAGTATATGAAAGCACTCCATTTTAAAGAAATTATATCAAAAATTAAAACTAAAGTCTTCTTGATCTTCCCTTTACCATATTATGGTTCTTTATTTCCATTACTATGGGCAATGGCACATGTTGGATGAGCTATTTTACTCTTTTTACATACCTATATTGGAATCCATTGAACATATATCATTGGGGTGTGTACGTGTATGGGGGGTGGGCTTTAGGTTACAAGAGAGCTTGTTAATGTGATTTTATTGAGTTTATTCTTATTTTTGCATTATAATCAGTGAGTGTGGACTATTTATACCATTTTTCTTTGAGATCTGTGTTCGGTACATAGTATATTTTTGAAATTAAATTTTCCATGTATGTTAGAAATGATGTATAGTCCATATCTATTTGAAAATGGAGCAAGTTTTTTTTTTCTGATTCAGTAATATAGAAATAAGAAAAAAATATTTTAAAATGCTTCCACTTCACACCCACCAGGATGGATATAATTTTTTAAAAATATATTTTTATTGATTTACTGATTCAGAGAGGGAGAGAGAGACAGAAACATCAATGATGAGAGAGAATCATTGATCAGCTGCCTCCTGCACGCCCCCCTACTGGGGATTGAGCGCGCAACCCAGGCATACGCCCTTGACTGGAATCAAACCCACAACCCCTCAGTCCACAGGCCGACACTCTATCCACTGAGCCAAGCCAGCTAGAGCTGAATATAACTTTTAAATGTAAAATAACAGGAGTTGGCAAAGATGAAGATAAATTAGAGGTCTCATACTTTACTGTGAAATATAAAATGGTGCAGCCACTTTGGAAAACAGGCAGTTTCTCAAAATGTTAGGTATAGAGTTATCATATAACCCAGAAATTCCACTCGTAAGTATATTCCCAAGAGAACTGAAAACATATGCTCATACAAAACTTATACAAGAATGCTCATAGCAATATTATTTATGATATCCACAAAGTAGAAGCAACCCAGATGCCCATCAACTAACAAATGAATTAAAAAATGTGGTATGTCCATACAATAGAATATTATTCAGCCATAAAATGACTGAAGTACTGATACATGCATATGGATGAACCTTGAAAACATTATGTCAAATGAAAGATGCTAAACACAAAAGCCTACAAATTGTATTATCCCAGTTATATAAAATATCCAGAATAGGCAAATTAATAGAGACAGAGAGTAGATTAGTAGTTTCCTGCTGATGGGTCTAGTGTTTCATTTTGGGATGATGAAAATAATCTGGAGTTGGATAGTGGTGATAATTGCACAAAACTGAATATACTAAAATCCACTGAATTGTGGATTTTAAAGTGGTGAGCTTTACAGCATATGACTAGTTAATTCTGCTGTGTAATGCATAGTGAAGTTGTTAGGAAAGCAAAATCCTAAGAGTTCTCATCACAAGGAGACAATTACTTTCTTTTATTGTTTTTTTTCTTTTAATTGTATCGATATGAAATGATAGATGTTAGCTGAACCTATTGTGGTAATCATTTCACAATATATGTAAATCAAAACATCATGTTGTGCACCTTAAATTTATACAGTGATGAATATCAATTATTCCCAATAACTCTAGGGTAAAAAAATGGTGAGTTCTATGATGTATAAATTATATCTGGATAAAGAAAACTTAAATACAAGTTAGGAAAATTTCTTTTGCTCTCTGACTGAAGTATCTAATCACCTAAAAAAAAAAAAGAAAAA
This sequence comes from Myotis lucifugus, assembly GCF_000147115.1. Taxonomy (NCBI): domain Eukaryota; kingdom Metazoa; phylum Chordata; class Mammalia; order Chiroptera; family Vespertilionidae; genus Myotis; species Myotis lucifugus. The sequence goes on from NW_005871159.1 coordinate 2,010,315, forward strand.
AAAGCACAGACCTTATTACAGTTCCTTGTTTGTTCTAGCCCCATTAATTAACTCAAAGAATATATAAGGGACTTCCAATTGAAGATGCCAATTATTTGTGTGTGTGAAGTTGAAGGATTAGAACATTGCTTTATACTTAATTAGAATTAATGAAACCTAAATAAATGAATGAATAAATAAAATCCTATCTAATAAAGAGGGAATATGCTAATTGACCCTCATACTGTTGCAAAGATGGTGATGCCCACAGACAATAAGGAGGGAATATGCTAATTGACTTCCATGCCCTCAAAGATTGCAGCACCCACAGCCACAAGATGGCTGGCAGGGGAGGGCAGCTTTGGGCAATCAGGCCAGCAGGGGAGGGCAGTTGGGGGAGACCAGGCCTGCAGGGGAGGGCAGTTAGGGGCAACTGGGCTGGCAGGGGAGGGCAGTTGGGAGTGATCAGGCTGGCAGGGGAGCAGTTAGGTGTCAGTCAGGCTGGCAGGGGAGTGGTTAGTGGGTGATCAGGCTGGCAGACAGAAGCGGTTAGGGGCAATCAGGCAGACAGGCAGGCAAGTGGTTGGGAGCCAGCAGTCCCGGATTGTGAGAGGGATGTCCGACTGCCGGTTTAGGCCCAATCCCCAAGGGGTCCCAGATTGGAGCAGGTGCAGGCTGGGCTGAGGAACACCCCCCCTCAGTGCACGAATTTCATGCACTGGGCCTCTAGTTAGTAATTAAAAACTGCTCCTCAATAATTCCTTGCTCCAGTTCACAAAAATTCAAGCAGCTAATAGAAGCTAGTGAATTTCATAACTAGATCCCAAATAATGTACACATATGCAACTTTACACAACAACCTATAAACAACAGACACTATACTAGCTGGTAATAACAGAAAAGGCATTTTCCAGAATCATAAGAGCTCACATACTGATATTGGAAACATCATGCTATTATAAAATCCTACTGTATCAAAAGACTGCTTAAATATCTCCTTCCTTCACTAGTCACCAAAGATAAATCAGTATGTTCTCAACAAAGTTTTTCTCCTTGAAGCTGAATCAGTAACAACAAAAAAAGATGATTGCTTTGACAAACTAAACTAATGTATTTAAATAGCCTCCAAAATTATAGAAAACTTCAACTAAGGATAATGAAAATGAAACATTTAATTTCAGTGGTAAATTCAATAAAAGTACCTTTTAATAATTTGCTGAATGGTAATAGATATTAGCTGGTTGACATGTGATTTATAATACAACTAGAGGTCCGATGCATGAAATTCATGCAAGGGGCTCAGTCCCCACTGCTGCTGCGGCTCCCAGCCTCTGCCTTGGCCCCCGCTGTGGTGGCAGCCACCTAGGCCCTCGCAGCCCTGGCTTTGTCCAGAAGGTCATCTGGAGGATGATCGGTCTAATTAGCATGTTATGCTTTTATTATTATAGATATTTGTCTCCTACCCATGAAACCAAAGTCAAATGTGGTGAGATAAATCACATAAAATCTCTCTCCTATTTAAAAAAGATTTCCTCTTGGTCCTATAACATTCAATCTATACTAAGACCTTTGTATTGTAAATCATCCCTGTTATTACAGTGGTAGGGAATTCTCTCTGCCTCTTTCAGATCAAACACCTGTGAAGTAGGATGAACTATGGCATTGTTTTAAGTACTCAGAGCAGTTCAAAATACTTTCCAAACTTTCTTGGCATAGGGAAATCCCAGATGTGTTTTTCTTAAAAGAGAAAAGCAGATAAGCTTAGATGTAGTTCCAGGTAAATGTAATCCATGTTTTATTGATTAGTTGATTGATACTATCAAAAAGATTTCACTAAAGCTTCATGAATAAAGGGTTCTTTATTAACTGTTTGTAAGTATTAGATCTATTTGTTTTTTAGATATGAGTGAGAAAATTTTGGCATAGGGATTTTATTTTATTTTTTCTGTATTAAGTTCAGTGTTGAAATCTTGATAATTCTTTGAAACGTTGAGATTTCAGAGAGGGGACTCCCTAAACCCACAAAGTGCCACCTGAAACAATCAGATACATTCAATTCAATGTAATCTCTATGACCATGAAGATAGATTTGGTCACATTTCCACACTCCTGTTACCACTCTCTCCTCCATTCCCCTCAGCTCCACCAATACCATGGGGGGAGCATACTTAAATCTTGAACATGGACGCAATTGAGCAAATTGGGTGAGTTAGAAACTCAGGATCAGTGTTTGGTTCAGAAAGAGTGGCTCATGTTCAAATAAATTGGCATTAAGTAATCAGCATGATGACTGGTTGAGTAAGCACCTTATTTTGGCTTGTGGTACATACTATCAGATTCAAGAAAGTCAAGGCCGAAATTTTCTTGGTCACTTTTTAACCCTAACGTAGCAGGCTTTTGACTGCCATTAATATTTACAGTCAAATGGAATATACACAAATTAAATCTCAGATATCAGCAATGCTAAGTATCAAAGGGATTATCTCAGTGTGTGCAGTGACAAGCATGGTTGATATTAAAAATATTAAACAGCCATTATAGCTTCAAAATTGACTAATCAGAACAGATGTTGGAGGAAATCAGCTAGGACAGCTATACTGCCAATACCAGCTGAATGCCATCCCTCCTGTGCTCTCTGTCATTTGGGAATTACTGAAGGCAGGTCTTCACTGAGATGTTATGGTCAGAAAATCGGAAACAGCATGCGATGTGTCAGCAGAGAGAATTTAATAGAGGAAAGTGTTAAAGAAGGGTTGGAAGACTGAAAAAGCAAACACATGGAGGTAACACAGATATAAGAACTTCAGGAAGCAGCTCCCATTTCTAGAGCCAGGAGAACAGAATGGTGATATTGGAATTACTAGAAGCAATAAATTCCAAGGAGAGGTAGCACAGGTTGGGATTCAAATTTCTGAAAATTGTATTCTACCTGCTCAGGAGCTCTGAGAAAAGCCCAATGAAGCTGGTACTCAGACTTCTGAGGAGGGGACACTGCCAAATGGTATAATACTTCAGAGGTGGGGTGATGGTCCATTTCTGGAGGTGCCAAAAGAAGCCAGGAAAAGCTGCTCTGCTATTAAGCTAAGTGTCTGTTTGGGGACAACACTGATAAGAATGACTAGGACGCTTTGTTTTTTTCCTCTACCTTCTAGACTCCCTGTAGTGTCCCAGATTGGTGGAATATAGCAGGAAACCAAATTGGTAAAGGAAAAATGTATTTAACAGAGTCACAGCCCTGGTATTATAAATACTGCCTATATAGAAGAATTGATTAGGAGTTGAGAGGCAAGAACTTCAAAATCAGCAGTTGACTAGTTGTTTATACCAGCACTAGTAAACTCATCATTTGTGGCAAATATATGTGTGTGTATATATATATATATATACGTATACATATATGTATATATATACATATATATATATATTTACAGGGTGGGGCAACAGTAGGTTTATACTTGTATCCATGTTTAAGTACAATAATTAATCCTATATAATAAAAGGCTAATATGCAAATAAACCAAATGGCAGAACGACTGGTCACTATGACGTGCACTGACCACCCTTGTGGTCAGTGTGCTCCCACAGGGGAGCGCCGCTCAGCTAGAAGCTGGGCTCAAGGTTGGTGAGCACAGCAGCAGTGGCGGGAGCCTCTCCTGCCTCTGTGGCAGTGCTAAGGATGTCCAACTGCCGGCTTAGGTTCGCTCCCCGTGTAGGCTATCAGTTGGACATCCCCCAAGGGCTCCTGGACTGGGAGAGGGTGCAGGCCGGGCTGAGGGGACCCCCCACACAAAATGCACAAATTTTGTGCACCTTTAGTAAATAAATAATAATATGAGAAAAACTCTGTGTTTCCTGTACTCACAACAACATACTTGAGAAACGGTTTCTTCTGTTTTTCAAAGTAACAAAGGAATAAAGAAAAAAAATACCATAAGTGAGTGTCATGAGATATAACAAGCAGTAGAACCAGACTCCTAAGCCTTCAGATACTGGAACTTTAGGATATGAAATAGTTATGTTTAAAAAATTTATTAAAGATATAAAAGTAATCCAACAATATGAATCAGATACAAGAGCTAAACAGCCAATTTGCAAAAGAACCAAATAGAAAAATATAAGTGAAATCAAATATTCTGTGGAAAGTTTCAATAGCAAATTGGATTAGCAAACTTTTTTCTGTAAAGGGTCAGACTTTCTTTTTTCCTCTTTATCTCATATCCTTTTTTGTGTTATTGTTCTTTGTCTTACATTCTTTTATTTTTATTTTTACAATCTTTTAAAAATTTAAAAACTATTCTTTGCTTTCAGGCTGTACAAATGTAGGTGTGGGTAAGGTTTGTTTGCAGGTCATAATTGCTAATCTGTGGATTAAATAATGCTAAATAAAGATAATTATTTACTCAACAGTAGAGTGGAAGAAAATATATGGAATACAGAAGAGAGGGATAAAATGATGCAAAATATTAAGGAGGGATTAAGAGAATGGAGAATAAGGTAACAAGTCAAATAGACATCCAGGAGATTTAAGACAATGGAAGAGAGACAATATTTTAATAAATAATCACTGAAATTTTTAAAGAACTGATAAAAGACAACCCTCAGATTCAAAAAGCCCAATGAATTATAAGTTGAAGTCTACTGTTAAACAGCTACAGAACAACAACAACAACAGCAAAGAAGGGGAAATTCAAAGCAGTCCAACTACCCTTCATAGGTAAATTGACAACTGGTTTATTAATAACAATAAAAGGAAACCAGAAGGCAGTGGGATAATATCTTCAAAATGTTGAGAAAACATAACCAGCAATTTAAAATACATTTCTATTTTACAGCTTTCTTTTCCCTCCTGTCTCTGAAATACTTCATGAAAACAGTATTCCTCCCCCGTTTTTTTTTTCAGTTGCTTGTATAGCATGAGATAGACATGGTTGAAGTTACTCTCCTGGCTTTCAGGCTATGGAGCAATTAGACTGGACTGTGGAATAGCTCAGACTCATGTGATGGTCCAAACACATCCTCTCTATTTAGAAGACAGCTAAGAGTGTGGGCCTGAAAAAAAGAGAATCTCTGGACAAACAAAACGAATGGCAAATCTATATATTAACACCCATGTACTTCCCTAGTGAACAAGTCTCTTCAGTGCTCATTCCATTCATTATTATTTAATATTTATATATTGAAAAGAAATAAACTTTTAAACAAGCAATTACCCTTTTGCCCTCAGGCAGGTAGGAACTACCAAATTTATGCATGAGGCTGCTTTGCCTATAAGCTGTGAAAGTGGGCCCCTCTCTGTAACCTCAGCTTCAGTGAACTGCCCTAAGCCTGGTAGCACTTCTTACTGGGTTGAAGAGATGAATGCAAGTCTTTATCTTCATATTTGTTGCTCTTCATATCCTCCTTGAGGAAAAGTACCATACATATTTTTTTAAAAACGAAATTGCTAAGCATAATGCTTGGAACACATACCCACCTCAGAGAAACATGAAGGATCAATGAGTGTTTGACCCTTTGACTGACGGACTAAATGAAGAAGGTGGAAAAGAACAGCCGTTAGCCTTCAGGGACCAGGGAAGATACATAGAGTAAGGTAATTTCTAAATGACCTCCTATATTTCTCCCTCTTCTAGAAATACCCTAGCTCTGGAAACATATTCTCAGGCATATACTTGAGATGACAGTAATGCATCGCAGTGCACTACAGGTGGTTTACCCTGCCCCCACTCTACTGAAAATGCTCTTGTATTCAACCAGATAAACAATTCCTTCTTGAAAACGTCTCCAACCTAACTCTCTTCTGGGCTCCGCTTCCTCCTCTCTCACAACTCTCATTCTCTTGCCAGATTCCCTCTTTCCCTTTTCCTGCTAAAGATTAGTGTTCTCTCATCATTGCCTTTTCTCTCTTCTTATTCCTTGGGGAATGTCACCCACCTATGTAATTTAATACCAGGCTTAAAGAGATAAAATCGTCTCCAGCCAAGCTCACTCTCTCGAGCCCTTCCAACCTCCTGCAGCACACTTGTATTTTCCATAGGCATCTAAAACAGCTCACCTGTAACTAAAGTAATTATTGTTCCAGGTGTTTAGAGAATGAGAATTTCTCTGAGTTCTCCAAGCTGGGCTGGAGATGTAGGTAGCGGACAGATCATTCAGGGGCCTGTGTGCCACCCCAGGCCACCTCTCAGGTGCTTCCATGGAAAACCTGGGCCACTGGAAACTGGTGTGCTGGGAGCCATGGATCTAGGATATTTACCTCCAGAGTTCACTTCCCTGTCTATGAGACTCTGAGGGATGAGATTTCCAAACCTGGGGAGACTCCTAGTATATCCTCCCTTTAGGAGAGAGTCCTTTCTCTTCAAAACCTTTTTTCCTCAGTGGGCTGATATTTCTGAAAACAAAAGCCAAGGGCCATCCCACATATCCCCCATTAACTAAGAATGAATAGACCATTTTTGCCTATTTGCTCCATGGATAGAAGACAAAGGATTTGGAGAAATTTCTGATGACAGAAGGCAACGTTTTTCAAGTTCAAGACCAGAGAAGATCCCTTGGGGCAGATGAAGGGCAGACTCAGAGGGGAAGAGAAGAGAGTTGAGATGATAGTAGGTTCCTGGGAGAGTCCTTGCCCACACCATCCAGGGTACATCTGGGTAGAGGATAATGATAAAACCCCCAGATAGGTTTGAGAACCTGAGAAAATTGTACCCAACCCCAGAGCAGAGTCTGCAAAGATGGAAAAACACACTTTCCCCATTCCCAGCATGATGAGAGAGCAGAAGTATGTACTCGTATATGGTTGTCACTATAGGCCGATGAGCCAGAGGAAGTGTCTCTGAGTTTCCTGTGGTTTATCACCCATTGGAGCAGCAGCAAGTTTCTAGGTGCCTTGGAGGGTCAAGAAGAGTTTCCACATCCCAAGCTGTAGATTTTCCAGATGCCCCAGAGTAGCACCTAAAGAAGCCATGAATTCTAGGGCAAGGAAGGATGTAGGGGACCTGTGTGTATGGATAGCGTCACAGGGAATGGAGATGTGTCAAAGGGTGGATATACCAGGCACCAGATGGTGGGGATATACCAGAGACCAGATGCCCCTTTGAACACTTTTGAACTTGTATATGACTCCAGGACGACAAGAGAGTGCAATCCCCAATTGACTGATATTGAGTCCCCATCTGTGTGGACTTGAAATAGAAATGTCAAATATAGAAATAAATTTACTTTTTTGGTACACCTGATTATACATACTTTGGACACTTTAATAATCATTGACAAAGTTAAGTGGTTACAAAACCTGTTGCTGAGATTTGAAAAAACGGAAACAAGGAAGCGTGGAAAGTGCAAGAGACCTCGAATTTCAGCCATTAGGGGCTGGATGGATAATTTTAAAAAGCCGTATGGTTATTAGGAGAGAAAATACTCTTCAGGAATGTTTCTTGAATTACATGAGAAAGTAATTTATGACAAGAGTTTTCTGGCAGTTCTATTTTTTGTATACATTTATTTTTTAAGGATTGGTTTTATTTTTAAAATACATTGCACATGCACTCACTGTTAACCTTAGTATTTTAATCCTAACCCCCTATTTTTTTTAATGAGCTCCGATCTTGCCAACTGTGGCTTTCCCTACCATGGTACATTTAAAGAATATTGCTCTCAATTGGCAAGAAATTTAATTTTACTTCTTAAGAAGGATGAATGGGTGTACTTTTAAAAGATTTTCCAAATAGGTTGAAACAAGCAGGGCTTAATTCCTTATTTAACAAAATTAACTACCTAAAACACTCAGTTGCTGTACCATACCAAGTAATTATGGTACACTTTTATTAAATTTATAATTTTTGTTTTTTAATGGCTCCTTTTACATGGTCAGCCTTAGATAATGGAAGATCTTAATGTTGAGAAAAAACTATGAGTTGATATATAAAGACTAGCAGTACAATAAATCCTCAACTGAAATTTATGGTATTACTTTACCATCAGAACATAGCATTTTTGATATTTAATGAAACACGAAGCAATATTTTTGAGCTTGGAAAAGCAGAAGAAAGAAAATCAAATTTGAATTATTATGATATGCTAGTCATTGAATCTATTAAATCCACTTGCCCTTAAGACTTCTTGCTGTTGTGGAAGGCATTTCACAAGGTTATAATTACATTTTGGTTTTTTTTCCCCTTTTGCATTTAGGCTGTAGCTTTATTAAATTATTCATTATAATATACTAACTTTAAACCCAAATAGTGTATAAATACAAGATCATGTATCTTCAACACAGCCTTAGGAACTAAACAAAGGTATGTATTCTACTGTATTAGTTTCTGATTTTCAGTATTCTCCATGGCTTTAGCTGTTCCTACTGCCATAAATTAAGTACTCTTTAGCCTTACCAGTGTAACTTTATACTTTCTCTGGATCTACCAACTGGATACGTAAGAACCCTGGATGAACTGTTGTATGGCACTTATATTTACTCTTATTTTTCTCCAAATGACAATAAGCAACACAGTACAGAGAGTGAGCATGGATGTGGATTTTCAAGTGGGGAAGCTAAGATATGGGAAGACAAGACACACACACACACACACACACAACAAATGTGTTTCAGTGAAGAAAATAATGAAATTTTATTATGCATGTGCAAGATTTTGTCACAATCAGAAGTTAGAAGCATTGCATTTTTTCCCAGCTCTTTTGACTTACGGTCCTTTGAGTAAAAGAACAAAGCAACATCAGAATTGAGGGTTTTAGCACTATATTTTCTGTGTGTGTGTGTACACACATATATTTGTGAATGTGTTTGTTGTGAGAGATAAGCTATTTTTAACTCAAAATTTGCATTGGAATAATCCCACCAACAACTGCACCTATAACCTTATATTCTTATAATTTCATGTACCTATAACTGGCTCCAGCTTCAATTTCCTTCAATCCCCACCCAAATAAACTTGTTTTAATGTAAATAAAATCAAATTTTACTTTATTTGGAGGCAGGAATTCACTCACTTTTACACTCCTTATGACTGCATCATAGTCTGAACATAATAGGTGCTCAGTAAATGTTTGCTAGGTGAGTAAGAAAAAACAGTTGTAGATGTCTTTAACCATGATTTTTACATAATATACCCATGTGTACTTACAGAAGTTCATGCATAAACACATACATTCTTGTCAACAAATATTCAAATAATACTGAGATATAGAAGTAAAAGTCTTCTATTTTCCTAGCTCTTCAAGCCACACTATCTCCTACTTCCTTCCACAAAAGGAAATGTTGTTACCATGTTTCCATATGGTCATTTTCCTATTTATTTATGCACACACAGCTTTTTGTTCTTTACATAAATGGAATCATACTGCTTTCGAAAATTTGAGTTTTGGCATAACAGGTATTTTTGAGGATTTTTTAAAAACAACATCACTGCTTAGTACATTATTTTTATTATTGCAGAGTATTTTGCCATATAGTTATACTGTAATATCTTTAATAGCTCCCTACTTGATGAGCATGAAGTTGTTTATTATTTTTCTTTTGCAAACTCTTATACTTTAACAATTAGATGGATGTAAATTGTATTCCATTTTTAATCTCACATGATCCCAAAGCTTACTTTCAGGCATACTGTTCACATACTTTGCCAATTTTCTATTAGGCAGTTTCTTTCTATCTTTTCTCCTTTTGCTTTTCTGATTAGCATGGTCTAGGGATAATTAAACTTTTTCTTTATAAGCACTGCAGACATTGAATCTTACTCACTTGTGTTCTAATTTTCAATTAATTTTGATGCACTTATATCCAAACTTTTCATATGTTTGTTTTAGTGTACCTTCTGTAAGTCATTGTTTTTTTCCCTAACCAGCCTGAGTTTCTTTTTTAATAGAAGAGTTACATAAGCTTAGATGTATGTGATTACTGCTGGGCTTGGACTTGACCTTGCCATTCTTGTTGGTCAGTGTTTATGTGCCAAGGGGTCTAATTTTCCTTCTCTTTTTTCCATTCTCTTGCTCACTTCTTCCCCACTCCTTCTTTCCTGACTCTGTCTTATATGGGATTAATTGAATTGTTTTTATTTAGTTAATTTTCTTCTATTGCTGAAATTCTGACTAAACTTTTAACATATATTTAAATTTGGGGGGGGGCATTTTTAGATTTAATTAGTATGCTATGTTCCTCTTAAGATGAGAAAAAAATTTATGTTTTCATCTCTTTCCTCCTCTCTGTCCTCTACTTTTACATTATTTGAGATTTTAATTACGGATTATTATTACTTTATGCTTATGTAATTATTACAACTTAACTATAAATGTTCCACATCTAAAGTATGCTCCTATGTGTACTTTTTGTTTTAATGGAAGGGAATTTTTGTAAAATTTAATTTTTTTATTATTATTCATTTTAGAGAGAGGGAGAGAGAGAGAGAGAGAGAGAGAGAGAGAGAGAGAGAGAGAGAAACATGGATCAGTTACTTTCCACATGGCCCTGACGAGAAATCAAACCCACAACCCAGGTATGTGCCCTGACCCAGAATTGAACCTGCTACCTTTTGGTGTATGGGATGACACTCCAAATGACTGAGCCACACAGCCAGGGCTGTAACATTTTTTAAAAGGAAAGCTTCTGTCAGCAGAAAATGTTGTTTTGCTTTTGCACTTGAATGCTAGTTTGGGCATAACATTTTGGGTCCAAGTCATGTTATTTCTAAACTTTGAGAATATTGCTTTATTGCCTTTTAGCACCCAGTGGAAAGTCTGATGCCAAACAGATTCTTTGGGCTTTGTGGACAATTCTCTTCTTTTGAAAACATTTTGAGATTTCTAATTATCTTTTGGAAATTTACCAAAACATTTTAAGATAATTATTTTCTCATTCCCTTGGAGAATGAGTCTACTCAATATTGAATTAATGTGCAGTCTTCTTTATCTTTAGCTTTGGAAAATTTTCTACTATTAATTATTAGTTTTTCCTTATTCACTCTTTCCTTTCTCTCTGGTCTCTTTAGAACTCTTAAGTGGATGCTGTCCTTCTGAATACGGTCTCAATGTGTCTTTATTTTTATATAATGATTTGCATCTCTGTGTTTTAGTAATTATTCTGGGAGAATTCTTTGACTCTCTTCACTTATTATTTCACTCCTTCCAAAATTTGTAGTGTCCATACATTTTAGTATGTTTAAATTTTTGAGAATCATTTATTCCAAGATTACTAGTTGTGTTTTCTTTAATGGATGATGTTATTTTTTTTAATCTCTATGAAAGTCATTAAGACATTTTTTATATCAGTTTATAGTATTAACTCTCTTTTCCCATGTGTTATTGTTAGTTCTTTGGTTGATTTAGTTTGGTATTTCTCTTTTATGGTATTAATTGAATTTAAGTATCTGGTGATTCTTCCTTGTTTGCTCTCGTCTTTGTGTTTGTGTTGTATTGCTGAATTTATCTTTGTCTATTAATTTATGTTAATTCTTATTGAAGACTTTACTTTGGATGATTGTTGGGGAAGGGCAAGACAAAGGATTGGGACAAGTGTCCTAGCAGCTTTTCTTCCTTCTGGATGTCACTAACTCCTATGGTGCCTCTTCCTTCCTGCCCTGAGTATCCAGAACAACTGCTTTAGCCTGGAGCTAAATGCCCTGCTGCAACCTACTTAGGACAAGCTGTGGAGGGATGAAAGCCAGGATGCCCAGGTGCTCTGAATGGATTTCTCAAAAATGGCTCTGGTATGGCCATGGGGCTCTTTTCCACTCCATGTCTCTGTTGCCTTAAAATGAAGCATCCCCAGAGCCACTTCCACTTTAGGGGACATGCTCTTGTGGATATTTTAGTTGCCTTTTTTTTTTCTTTTATTAACTCAATCCCATCTTCTTTCAATAATTCTTCAAAATCTCTTATTACAAAATTGCCTTCTTATTTCCCTTATTGTTATAGATGAATAGATATCTCTAGCTCTCTATTTCTGTTTTAATCTCTGTCTCTATCCTCATATCCATAACATCTACAGCCATAACCATTTCAGTAAATAGATCCCTATTATTATGCAAAGTTCTATGTCTTTTGGGCCATATCTTGGGGTTTTGGGGGGGCACAATTGTGGGCATCTGAGTTCATTTCTGACATCTTTTGAATCTTCAGAAATTGTCCTTGATTCTACGATTTCTATAACAATAGAAAACATAACATTACAGCTTAGGTTATTGAAATCCTTTCTGCAAACACCTAAGATAATAGAGCTGAATAACATTGTTTCTGATGACTTAGCTATTGTAGGAATGGAGCTTAGAGATCCTAAAGGAAGAGAATGTTGACATGTTATTTACACCGTCTTTCCCAAATATTGGATATCTCCAAACAAGATTGTAGCAAGTACAGAAACAAAGGCAATTAAAGACTGAATTTCTTGAAAACTGCCTGAAGTGTCTATATTCTGGGTCATTGATTAAACAAAGGTCCATATGCTTGAGGTACCATATGTGCAGGCAGGAGTTGACATTCTGTTATGAAAATATAAGAGTAACTCTTATCTTTGCCCGGATGGAAGGGCTGTCCTCTATCTGTATAAACCCTCACCTGAAACTCCTTTCCCCCACCTTCTCAAACAGCAAGCTGAGACTGATAAAAAACAGGCAGCTATTCACTTGAAAAAGCCACATTTCTTGGCCATAAAGTATAGAAGTCATAACAGACAAGGTATGTGTTGGGCTTTTCTGATCCCTTCCCTATTACTGTAATGTAATAATCTTAACATGATTCCTAGCAGCACTTCTAAAAATGGGTAAAAAATATTGTAAGATATTCACATCACAAAAGAATCATTATGAACTTTAAATTAATTTTCTTATTTTCATAATTCTACTTATATAAAGGATCAATCACAAATATTTTAGACCAGTCTCACAATGAAATAGTCACTTTGAATCTAATCTAAATGTCAAGAAAAGAGAAAAGGCAAAAATAGTAATTCCAACTCTTTTTTTAAAATATATTTTTTATTGATTTTAGAGAGAGAGAGGAAGAAAGAGAGAAACATTGATCTGCTGTCTCCTGCAGGCCATCTGCTGGGGATCAAGCCCACAACATGGGCATGTGCCCTGATTGGGAATTGAACCAATGACCTCTTGGTGCATGGGATGATGCTCAACTAACTGAGCCACCCTGGCCAGGGTCCATCTCTTGATTAGAGGCATAAGTAAAATTATTTCTCATTGACTTCATAGGTTGATTTTTACCCTTACTTGATTCTGCTATAAAAGAGATTACCAAATTGTTTTTCTCACTGAATCACTCACAGATCTTCAGGAGGCAATAATTTCAATACAAGACATTCCACCATATTTACTCTTGATCCTCAATTTTAGATGTTTTATAAAATCTGTTAGTTCATGAATTCCAGTGTTGATAAATCAGTTTCAACATATAAGGGGCCAGAAGCTGAAAACTACAACAGAATAAGAATATTCTGTTGTAGCTTTCAAATATATATATAAATAATGAGTTTGTACAGGTGACAGGTATCTCAAAAACTGACCTGCCAATGTTAACTGAGTTCAGTGAGGCTAAACTCAGTGGGGCTAGTCTGCTCTTTTTTTTTTTTTTACAAATTTGTTTTGCTAGGGGATTGTTTAGGAAAAGGACCTAAAATTAGGACAAAGTAGGGTATCTTGAAAACAGACACTTTTATTTTTTAAAATTTTATTTATTGATGAGAGAGAGAGAGAGAGAGAGAGAGAGAGAGAGAGAGAGAGAGAGAGATTTGTTGTTCCACTTATTTATGCATTCATTGGTTGCTTCTTGGATGTGCCCTGACCAGAGATCAAACCCATAACCTTGGTATATTGGGACAACACTCTAACCAACTGAGTTACCCAGCCAGGGCCTGAAAAAAGCTGCTTTTAATGGTGAAGATACTACTTTTTTGTTCTGTTATATTCCAAGCAGTGGGGATTTTATGGGGGGTGGGAGGGATTCTTTGTTTTCCCCATTTAGAAATGCTCAAAAAGTCTTTGTGACCCTAAAAAAATGCAATGACTTGCCTTTCTGAAACTGTTTTGTGTTTAATCTATTTCAAGAATATGTAGCTACATCTAGATATCTAAGTCAGACTCCAATACAGATTTTTACTTTACACCCATTTTGCCTGTTTACATCAAAGAAACTAAATGTTTAAGTGCTATATACCTTGTTCACATGATATTGAGTATCAACATTTCAAAAAATAATTTCGGATGAAACTCCACCTCATATTACCTTAAAGCCAGATATGTGGGGATATACACACACATGCACATACACACTCACATATACCTATGTTATAGTTTTATCTCCATCTTAAGACGAGAGCTGTTTGTGTGTGCAAGGACATGAATGCCAAGTTACCATGTGATTAAGGTAGTCAAATAAACATAGACAAGGGCAATGGAAATTAAATCGCATGAATGACTTCTTGGAAGTTGTTTTCTCCTTGCAATTAAAAGCACACACCTCACTCCTTGAGGGGTCATTGTAGGTCTGAAGAGTAAATATTTCTTGGCAGTCGCTTTATATTTTCCCCCAGATGAGTTGTTTTTAATGCTTAAAGCAGTAGAGTGCAGCCGAGATATAGAACAAGTGACAGGTGCCAGTTTTGTTATTAAATCCCGGCCTCGGAGCCTCTGAATTTCAAATGAGGCCCCTTATTGGCTGCATGTGTGAGGGGTCAGGGGATGGGGAAGCGTGACGGGAGCAGAATGAGTTTCACTTCACTGAGCCACTCCAAAGTCTTCATTAAACATAGGCATAACATTTGCACTTGTTTTGTTTGTTCTAGATCGTTTGGATAATTACCCTCTGAAATGGTGTGCACCCATGTAGATTTGTGTATTTATCAAGGGGAGAGGGGTTCAGGCACGGGACGAGGAGGACGAAGGTTCATTGCACTATTTACTTTAATCCATCAGTGATGATTGCATTTCTCAACCTCCCTACAGAACCTCATCATTTGCTCCTTAAAATTGCGAGTTCAGGTCATTCAATTGAAATTTCATTTGATTTTAAAGATAGCTTTTCACAGTCCTCAGTCCTTCTCCTCCTCCCCTTCCCAGCGGGTCTGAGGACCCCCATTGACTTGGGAAGGAACTCTGCCCTCTATCAGAAAAAAATGAAGGGAAGAACTCAACCTTAAAGAAAAAAGGCAACCAGCTTATGAGCCTCCTTTCCCCAAATAAAAGAGACCAGACAGAGATGGGAGGCAGGGAGCAGAGACCATTGTCATTACCTTGTCATTCTCCTTAAAAGAGTGGATTGGGAGGGTCTCAATTCTGAGAATGCCATTGTCTAGTGGTCTGAACACCAGATGAAAGATCATGCACATCTAGTATCATGTCTTAGCATTTCTTCATTAATTTTGTTAGGGATTTTAGCTTGTTGTCAGTTAATTGGTGGTTAGCTGTATTTCTTTACTTGATTTTCAGATCATTAGCTCCCTCCCTACCTGAAAAGTTGGAGAATTTCAGTATTTGTTTACAGTGAAGGGAGAAGACTGAGGCAGCCTGTCCTATAATGCTACCTAAGAAAATTCTAGTAACATGACAATCACTCTGAAGATGGGGGAGGTGATTTCTGAAGTCATATTTTGTTAGATCTATGGCATAAGCGATGATTCGGTCATAACATCTTATATTACAGAGCACTTTTAATTCTCTCATGTATATTATCAAAGGTAGCTATGGTTAAGAGCTTATGTGGTAGACACTAGTTGAAGTGCTCAACACCTATTCACTCATTTAATTATAAAAATCTCATGAGAAAAGAATTATTATTGTAATTATTTTTTATAATGTCTATTCTAAGGCTTTGAGAAATTGAGTAACTTGTATAAGTTACAAAACTAGTAAGTAGTTGAGCCAGGATTGAGCTCATCTGGTTTCAGAGTGTTTGATTTTAACCACCGTGCTTCCCATGAGAGGTAGGTACATCAGGCATAAGATACAGTGAGAGACCAAGGGCTTAGAGACTCCTCTTTATTGTCCAAAGTATAAAAGCTGGGTGAAAAGACTTGTGTCCGGACACCTTGCTCCAGATTTCCCCTACCAGTTCCACCTAAGGGTCACATTTCTCTGGAAATGGCACCTGAAGAGCCAGTCCAACCAGGTGACTGAGCAAAGAACCATTCTCTTTTGTGGACCTGCCCTACCTGGGATGCGACGGTTGGCACTCACTGAGGGCTTATGCGTACATCATGCTCTACTAGGTACTGTGTGCAATTAAACCAAGAAACAGTTTTGAACTTAGGAATCTTACAGTCGACTAAGAAGCCAAGACACGGAACAAATGGGACTCAAAAGTTAATGGAGTTTTCTTTATTTCAGGATGTGCCTACCTGGTGATTTTTTTAAAAAAAGATCAACCAACTGATTATTTCATCTAACAACTCGATGCAACTTTTGATCCTTAAAAAAGGAATTAACTGACCTCATTGTTGAATTTAGAAAATGTTAAAGTGAAAGGGAGTCAATATGGATCAACAGTACTTTTTTGAGGCCCTGCTTGCAGCCCAGCACTGTGACTATGAAGACTATTGGAAGCAGATTAGTTAGTGGCTGATGAGCTATCCATCCCATTGCAGATTAATCCTGTGCCTTCTAGCATTCAGTTACTTGAGAATACTGTTGAGAGGAGCTGACAAACTCCATCCGCAAATACATGTGGACACAACTAGTAGTAAAAAATATACTGTGAAGGAAAGTTTCATGATATTAGGAGAGAGAGAAAGAAAGTTGCTATTTACAGGGAGCTTATACTTGCATTGGAAATAATATGATGTAAATTTATAATAAAGCTGGAGAAAAATATAAGACCATAAACCCAGGTTCTATGGGTGCATAATTGTGTAGGAGTAAAACTACTAAAGAGAAAAGCTCAATAAATTTAATGTTTATGTCTCCATTTGTGTTGTCTTAAGATTTTTTTAAAGCCTATTTGGACTGAGAGTAAGGGATGTGTAATTTGTTAATTTATGGCTCTAGATGCCATCTTCTGTATAATAAAGTTTTTGAGGTGACCTGCTAATAGTGGGCTAGGGAGGAGTGGATATATCTCCTTGTCCGGTGTGTCTAGGAAAACCCTGCTAGTCTACCTACTTTCTACTTGGGCTTTTTTTCTATGTATGTTGAAAACTTGGGGCTGTTTGCTGCCTGGATCTTCATGGGGGATGTGAATCAAAAACTGTGGCTGCCTTTAGCAACATGGAGGCACTTGCTGTTCAGGGAGCTTTGGATGTTCAGCACCAGTCAGGAAGAAGCCAGGCTGGGTGAGGCCACCCAGGTGACTATTGCATTGGCTGTACATGCCAAACGTGTATACCACTGAAAAAGAGGGTACATGTCTGGTTTCAATAAAGGAGACGTTCTGGGTTTTATAACTTCAAGAACCTTAGAAGGCACCTGAATCTAGATCCTTCCACTACGGAGATTCCTTCCAACAACACTGTGATCTCATATCTGCTTAAACTTACAGTGATGTGAAATTGACTGACTTTTGAGGCACCCCATTCTTTAAAGGAAGCTGAAATGTGTCTTTCTATATTTTCTAACCTGGTTCTTCCCTTTAAAACATCACAAAATAAATAGTTCTCCCTGAGTCTTCTATAAGCTTGTAAACCTAAAAATGAAAGGCCTTTCAAAGTGAGAGGCAAAAGGTATTTGTTTGGGGGGAAAAAAGAAAAGAAAAAAGGAATAGCTATTTGGGAAACATTGATTTAAGCAGAAGCCCAAATAATGTGGATAGAGTGACTTCAGAACACTGATAACACCTTCTATGGGCAACCTCCAATCTTTCTCACCTTCTGGGTTACTCTAGTTTTGAAGCCCTATGTGTTGTGTATCTTAAAATGTACAACTAAAATTTAAGAGTCAACACTGCCGATGTTTTCTGATAAGAGCTCAAGACACTTGCTTACCTTAAGAAGGACACCATGTCTTATTTTAATAGAACCCAAGATGATGTTAGCTTGCTAGAAGCTTTATATCCCCTAGACTAGTGGTTGTCAACTGGGAGGTTTGCCCCCAAGGGACATTTGGCAATGGAGACATTTTTGGTTGTCATACCTGTAGGGTACTGGAGGCATCCTGTGGGTAAAGACCTAGAATGAGCCCCCAATGCACAGGACAGTGCCCACAAAAAAGAATCACCTAGTCCTGACTGGAGCTGAGGTTGAGAAATCCTGATCTTGGCGACAAATATCCTGAAGACGACCTTTGCCTGAACATGGAAGCTAGTACTGCAAGGAATACAGAAGTGAAAATGCATTTACTCTACAGAGAGGAGGACGTCTCGGTGTGTGGAAGGGTCTCAGCCTCGGGATGACTTCCTACAACATTAGCCACAAGCAAGGCTTTGGCCACTATTAGAAAAATGAGACTGGCAGAAAACTCAGTTTACCGCAAGGGTATCAGATGGGAAAGGGAAGTCTCCCAAAAGGCAAGCTAGAATGCAAAAGTATTTCTCCACCAGAAAGGCAGCAATAGCAATCATAGTTGCAGATTAAATACTTGACAAAAAGAAAAAAAAAGGTCATAGCGTAATTAGCAGTTTAAACACAAATTTTTAGATTTGAAACAGTGATTCAAATCTAAAAATTCTCTAAGAATTAGGAGAATGAGGTGACAGCAGAAGAGGCCACCTTTGTCATGAATCACTTAGTAGCAATAATAGAGTTAAAACACAGGAAATGTGTTGATTCTCTTTAATAATTCAGAAAATGCAATTTAAAATGACATAGCACTGGCAAAAGTGAAAATAATATTTAATTTGCCTAGAGTGTGGATAAATATTCCACAGTGCATATGAGAATACAAGCTGATATACTTTTCTGAAATATAAGTGAGAAAGTCTGTAAGAAAAGCCCTAAAAGGGCTTTTATCTTAAGGGATGATTAGTTAAAGGATTATCTTAAGGGATGATTAGTTAAAGGAAAATGTTTAGCAGTGAGAAATGCTTACTACTATACTATTTTCATAATATATGTGGGTACCAGCCTAAATGTTTAACAGTGGGAATGAGTTAAATAAAGTATGCCATGTCCACATAATAGAATATTATGCCATCATTAAAACTTGTATGTGAATATATTTATTAACATGAAAATATGGCATGCCACAAAATTGTATTACATAACAAAAGAAAACACATATTTTGTATGTGGGCATTAAATAGGTGCTTATGGGGAGGAATCTGAATTAAAAATTTTGTTTTCAGGTTTGTACTTTTTCATTTGATACTATGTACTGTTTTGTGTTTGTTTGTTTTTTTTAACAAAGTAAGTTATTTTTAAATATGAGTAATCTTAGAAAAAAGAAAGTCCATAAGGCAGTGAAGATAATTTTTATGCCACTGTAATCAATAATTAACAAGAGGAATGTGTAATAGACTGATGAATCTGAGACAGAAGCATTTAAAGTTTCTGGGGAAGTAGTAAAATTAGGCTAAGAAATAATAATGAATGTCTTTAGTTACCCAAACTTAGATGGACAGAGTATTACACGAGTGGTAAGAATTGGAGATGAGACTTTTCACAAAGGACGAGGGCTGTGTCCTAGAACAGGCAGTTCACAAACAAAAGAAACACACATTTTTTTGCTCTAAAGAGCTGATTCAGAAGGCAGTAGTCATAACTGAGTCCAAAACCAATTAAAGAGAACTT
Organism: Myotis lucifugus; assembly: GCF_000147115.1. Lineage (NCBI taxonomy): Eukaryota > Metazoa > Chordata > Mammalia > Chiroptera > Vespertilionidae > Myotis > Myotis lucifugus. The sequence goes on from NW_005871159.1 coordinate 2,029,963, forward strand.
TCCATAAAGGGAAGGAGCCGATCTAATTGTTGTCAGGACTTCTAAGTATTTAAGTAGGGTTGAGAAGAGGAATAAATCCAGAGATTAAACAAACGCATAACAGTGTGTGACCCACAGAGGATCCTCTGCCTAGATGTCCCAGTGCTACTAGTAACTGTAGCGTTCAGCTGAAGAAGCCTGTGGATTTGAGCACATAGGTGAGGCATGACCGGAAGGGAAGTAACGCTGTGTAATGCAGACATGGGTGATCTGGTGCTATTAGTTACAAAATCTAGGTCTGACTGTACACATCTTTCTATGGCAAAGAGGACCACTCATAGGTTGGCAGGCAAAAGGGGCAGTTCAAACAAAAGAGACAGCATTATCTTCCCTGTGTCTGTGTCAGGTCTCAGCATCTGGCACTCCTTGCACTTTCAGGTGTCAGCATCTCCAGAGAAGCATGTTAAAGTCAGAGAAAATCCAAAGAAAAGCTGTGGTTTGGAGGCATAACCACAAGGAGTAAGGGGAGTAGGAGATGAGGAAGAAAGGGAGGCAAGAGCCAATGTTAATAAATGGTAATTTTCTTTCCGGGTAACAAACTGTGCTGAGCCCTTGCACAGGATATCTTGTTTAGTCCTCAAAGCTCACTTACCTGGCAAACTGAACTTGATCTAGTAATCTGATTTTGTTAGTCTCAATTCACTGGGAGAACATGTTGTATCTCAGTCCCTCACTTTCTAGCTGTGTGACTCCAGGTGAGTTATTTAACTGTGTTCCACTGGTTTCCTTATTTATGTAATAGGTCTTGATGGGAGGACTTATAATCTGATAGATAGAGCATCTGAATTAATCAGAAAAAAATCATGTTATTTTAAATCTTAGAACACATATACTTATGTGAATAGGGGGTTAAGTTTTTCTTAAGTTTCCTTTTCAAGGACTGTGCGAAGCGATTAAGGAGGTGACTCAGCTGTGAATGCAGCAAGCAGAACCGATAAGCATAGTCAGACCAACCCACCAGGAGTCAAAACATCATCTCATCAACATCATCTCATTGAAGGCAATAGCTGATGTCTGTGGACCTCTAGGACTGCACATAGTAGCATTCCGTTCCCTACCTCACCCAAGCCCATTCCCCTTTATAATCCTGTCCCCTGCACTTTGCTGTTAAGACAGGATTTAAATGCTTGAAAGCACCCTGTCTCCTTGGTTGTCTGGCCTTCTCAATAAATGCCATATAAGATTCAACCCTGCCTTCCTTATTGGACACAGCAACAGGCAGCCCGGATTGGAGCCCAACCAGGGGTTTCCCTGTAACAGTCTGATAATCAGCCTATAAGAAGTGGTTGAAATCTGTGGTCTTGCCCAGCTGGCATGGCTCAGTGGTTGAGTGTTGACCTATGAACCAGGAGGTCACAGTTCGATTTCCGGTTAGGGCACATGCCTGGGTTCCCAGTGGGGGTGACCACAAGTGGGGGGCGTGCAGGAGGCAGACAATCAATGATTCTGTCATCATTGATATGTCTATCTCTCCCTCTCCTTTCTTTTCTGAAGTCAATAAAAATATATATATTTTTAAAAGAAATCTGTGGTCTTGTTTGCTCAAATCGGGTACTCTGGGATGTGAGGCCATTGAAATGTAAATTATGGCCAGGTGTTCTTTCTTCCCTCCTCTTAAAAGAGGACTTCAAGTTGCTGGCAATGACCTTCGGGGAGTCTTTCAGGTTTGGTGTCATGGTCGCTCTTAGACACGACATAAATGGGGACTGTTATCTACAGCAGGCCTCACTTGCTATGTCTGCCCCATTCCTGTGTTTCCACAGTTGAGGCAATCTGCTGGACTCCTGGGAAAAACCCTTTCTCTCTCTGATCCACAAGCTGACACAAAGGCAAGAACTGAGCAAAACTGCTCCTGTCAGCTCCTGTTTTTAAATTAAAGGAAGGTAGATTCTAAGGGAGTGGCTAGCTCAGAGAAGCTCTGACTGAGGCTCATCATTATAGGCTCAAATATGTAATTTTATTAAGAGAAAATATGAATCTAATGTCTCCAAATATTTTAATTCTTTATCCACCACTGTTGCAACTTGTCCTCTGCTGTTGGCTGTGAGGCAAATGCAGATTTAAGCATCATTTTAGCCATTATTATGCCAGAATTAGCTCTTCTTTTGTATTAGAAATCAAATAAAAAGGCTTACTGTATTTTTCCATGTATAAGACACTATTTTTTTCCATCTTATACACGGAAGTCAGCCGAGGAGGGAGCCACGTGGGTGCATAGCTGCCCATTCCTTGTCAAACAGGCTTCCTCCTATCATGAGCCTAATGTTACTGATGTCAGCTGATGCTGTAATTGGAGGAGGTGGAGAGTGCACAGATGCAAGAGGGACCAGAGCATTCTGAGCCCATAAAGGTGTCAAAAAATAAAAAGATAAATACCAGTGAGAAATTGTCTTACTCTGCAAAAATCAAACGGAATGTAATCAGCTATGCAAAAGAGCATGAAAACAGAGCTGCAGAGAGACAATTTGGATCTCCTCCCACTGAGTGTATGATCAGACAGAGGAGAAAACAGGAAGAACAACTCATTAAGATGGCAAAAAGAAGAAGGCCTTAAGAGGAAAACCAGCAAAATGGGCAACCTTGGAGCAGAGACTTAAGACCTGGATTATGGAGCAGTGCCAGAGTGGCTTATGTGTGTCAACCAAGCTTATTCAATGTCAGGCAAGAATGTTTGCAAGTGAAATGAACATTGTTGATTTTACAGGAAAGGCAAAATGGTGCTTCAGTTTCATGAGGAGAGAAGGATTGGCCATGAGAACACGAACAAAGTTAGCTCAGAAAATGCTACCAGTTTATGAGGATAAAATCCAACAGTTTCACTCCTATGTCATACAACTTCAGAAAAAAATACGATTTTGAACCAAGTCAGATTGCAAACATGGATGAGATGCCTCCCAATTTTGATGTGCCTTCCAACAGAACAGTTGATGTGAAAGGAATCAAAACAGTGGCGATCAAAACAAGTGGCCACGAAAAGACACACTACACTGCTGTGCTCTCATGCTGTGCAGATGGTACTAAACTGCTTCCTATGCTTATTTTTAAGAGGAAAAAATATCCAAAAGAGACCATACCACCTGGCATTATTGTGCAAGTTCAAGAGAAGGGATGAATGAATAAAGACATTATAGCCATTTGGTTTGCAAAGGTTTGGTCCAGAAGACCTGGGGGGTTCTTAAAGAAGCCAGCTGTACTTGTCTTTGATCAGTTCTGAGCACATTTAACAGAAAAGTCAAAAGGTTGCATCAGATTTGCAAACACACCTAGCAGTTATTCCTGGTGGGCTTACAGGTCAGCTACAGCCACTAGATGTTTTCATCAATAAGCCATTTAAAGCCCAGATGAGAGAAGAATGGAGTAGATGGAGTAAAAAGCAGGTGATAACTTGATACTGACAGGAAGCGTGAAAAAAAACAACCATTACTGAGGTCTGCAATTGGGTCCTAAACTCATGGTATGGCCTCAAACAAGAGGTGATTGTGAAGTCCTTCAAGAAATATGGAATTAGCAATGCCATGGACAGAACTGAGGATGATCTCACATATATAGACAGTGACTCAGAAGAAAGCAGTGATACAATAGAAGTTAAAGAAATTGATATGTCTGGAACTAATAGTGACGAAGAAGAGAGCATTGATGCAACGGAGGCTGAATAAAGTGATATGCTGTGTAATATCATAGTACTGGTATGTGAACATTACCTGCAGTAATCACTAAGTAAAAATGTGTTCTGTTTTATGTTTAAAATATTAATTTTTAAATTTTGGATTGGAAAAGTGAGTGGGGGGCTTCTTATACATGGTGACGTCTTATATATGGAAAAATACGGTATTTTTCTGCTCGGCCAGTGTGGCTCAGTGGTTGAATGTCGACCTATGTACCAGGAGGTCATGGTTCCATTCCTGATGAGGTTACATGCCCAGGTTGTGGGCTCAGTCCCCAATAGGAAGCATGCAGGAGGCAGCTGATGGATGATTCTCTGTCATCATTGATGTTTATATCTATCTCTCTTTCCCCCTTCCTCTCTGAAATAAATAAAAATATTCTTTTATAAAACGTTTTTTTTTTAATTTTTTGTTGTTTTATGATAGGGATAAAAAATTACCATTATTGAGGTAGCATTAGAGCCTAAAATAGGTCAGAGAGCACAAACATCCCTGTCATCTGAATTGTGGAATATATATATTTGCATCCCAGAGTCAGAGGGACAAAACCTATTTTGGAGGGTCAAAGAATTCTCGACACAAAGAGTGGCCTTATATTGTAAGTCACTAAGGCGATGCTGCAGTTTCCTTATTAGAAATAGGGTACACAGAATCCTGTTGCCCCTTACACAATTGATTTAATTTGATTTAAATGACTATGTTTTGCGGCTTCAAAGTATGGTTGGCACTTTGATGGGACTGCACTAAACCATAATAATGTTTAAAAGTACCAGACAAAATAACCTGCTAAAGAGAAGTTAATTAAATCTTTTGCCTTCCTGTGTTTGATTTAGGACTAAATAGGTACACACCAGCTTTCTTCTTTAATTCCCTCCCTCTCTTGAGGAAGCAGATATAGAAGTGGCTGCATTATTTGATATGTAGAGTAGGAGACTACCTTCATTGCCAGAGAACTGCAGACTCTGAAGTTGGGACGAGGCCTTAGAAGCCAGGCAGTACCCCTACGGGGCTTTCCATTTAAATAAAGTGAAACTGATCCGAGGTTCTGGGGAAAAAGGCCAAGTTGGCCTCACCTGTGTCTTTCACAACTTTGAGATCACATGGTTCTTTAAAAACTGGTTGAAGAAGAGCTCTTGTTTAAATGATTGTTTACTGCTACACAAATTACAGTATGGTGTGTTTTTTTCTTACCATAAATTCATCTAGAAGCTAAATTAGGTAAATGGTGACAAAAACATGGGGAAAATACTTATTGTACTTTTGTAAATTGCAGTTCTTCTAATATAGGCATATATCCTTAGAGATAAATCACCAATTCAAGATAGAAAGCGATGAAAGTCACTGACCCTGATGCTAAATCAAGAAAAGATATATGAAATGCCTGCTGGGTCATCGTGGTGGGTGTTTCAGAGAAACAGAGAAGGTATGATGTAGGTTTGTCCCCAGAAAGACTTTCCCAGTCATATTCAGACGGGGTTTTCAGAGACCAAGGCCTTTTTTTTTCAGATGGTGGGGGAGTCACCTCTGGGCCAAGGGAAATCTAAGAAGGCAACACAGGACCAGGACCTGCTGCAATCCAAGCAACTTTTGGGGGAAGAGAAGTTCCTCTCACAATTTCATATGAAAAAGGTTCTACTGCTTTAAATAAAAGTTAGAAGATAAGCTAATGCCTTTATTTAAGAGATGGCAAAATTAAAATTTATTATCAAATATTATCATCCTAGGTACATATATATTTTTTTGCATTTTCTTTTACTGTTCCCCTTTTATATAAGGTCATTATAAATTCTTCAGAAGGAAAAATTTGTTCGCTTAACAGAATTTTAAATAGCCACAAGTCATGGCTATTATTTTTCTTGCGGGTTGCTTAGTGAACAAACTCTATAGGTTTCTGTTACTGTCTCTCTTTTGGGGTTTATTTTGGATTGCAAGTCCAATTCATTTTAATTTCTCTTTGCAAATTTAAAATTAGATTTCTGTCAGCTGATAAGAATTTACTACGTCCCTAGGATGGATTCAGAATAGATGTTCCTACCAAGGACTGGTAGGAGATGGTGTTGGATAGAGAATAGATTTATAACATGGCCCTGCCCATGAGTAGTTCATAGTATGGATGGGCAGAGAAGATAAAAATCCAAGAAAGCCACAATGAATAAGAGGGATTTCTTTATGGAAAAATATGCTTTCTCCAGCTCACCCTCACGAGGTAAGGATGATTAAATAGAAGGCGTGTGGACTGAGTAAGCAATGGGAAGAAAAAAAATGTGAAGGGGAAATAAAAATGCCAGCTCTTCGGGTTTTCCTGACATCACAAATAAAATGTTAAACTAAGGAGAAAAAGCAGTACCTTCGAAAGACTTCACTGCCAAGGGGCTCGGCATTTCCATAATGGTGGGGAAGGAGAGACATCTCTGATTTCCATAGTATTTTGTAATTAATTTGGTGCTCTTATGGAAAATTAATTGGTTTTTGGATAATGAAATAGAAAGAAATATTCAGACTCTGGCATATTAAAAGAAATTCCCTTTAATAGACGCAATGGCAGCCTGATAATGTGGTCTCGCTCCCTCAGGTGCTCGGATGCAGTTTCAGGGTAGCCCGAGAGAGCCTCGGCGGCTTAACAGTTAAGCAAGCTTCTCCCTTGCAACTAAAGCTAAGCAGATTAATTAAAACTTAAAAGCATTATGATTTCGTTATGAATAACAGTTTGCGGTGACACAGCTCCCCGCCTATAATTCACCATAACAAAATGACACTTGGGCTCGCTGCTGCTATAATTAGCTTTTGATATACTATTTCTTGGAAATTTCTCACCAGCCACAGCCTGTGTGTTTCCAGATGTCCTGCGCATACTTAAAAATGGTAAACATTAATTTATAGGGATGACAGCTGTGGGTCAAGTTTGAGGTTGATTGATAATTCCTTATTCAAATGTGTGCCTATGCGGCTTCATTTGTCATCTCCTAGCGAAACAGAAAGCCATTCTACCACGTTCCTAGTTAATATTTCATTTTTTTCATAAATTATCTGTAAAAGCAAAAGCAGTAGAATTTAGACCTTTTTCCATCATGTGGCACAGAATATTAATGGAGCTGAGGTTTTTAAAAATTATTTTGCAGCCAGAAGGATTGCGATTTGTTAACCTGACACCTTGTATTTACATGGCGCTAAGCACACAGTGGGCGCTCAATAAATGCTGCCTAGTGACTGTAAGGGAGCTCAAACATTTTCTAGGTGACAGGCCATAATTCCTCCGGGCAGCTTTCCCATTTTATAAATTAAGAAATAGCAGACCGGAGAAGTTTGCCTGAGAGGTGATAAAGTGATTTATCTCTAGGTCATGCTCAACTCAAGAGTGTAGAAAATGACCCGTGCTCATAGAAAATGTATTCTCTCTGACTTATTTATTGGGTTAGACTCCAAGTACACATTTCTCCAAGCCCCTCCCCCCCCCCTCTGACTCCCTGTATGGCGCCAAAAGAGATTCCTGAAACATACAAGGGAAGTTCAGTCCTTTGGTAAATTGTCTTATCTATAAGGCACCAAGCTGGTTGACTGAATTTTCCACCAAACTGGCTGATTTGTTTTGCAGTTTTGAAATGACATTTTGTGCAGGATTTTTTGTACTTTCGGTATATAGCCGTGTTCGGAATGCCTGAATCCCTGACATGAACATACAGGCTGCTATTATATGACAACAAAAGATCTCTCATCAGTGCAATAACATATATAATGCAAGTAGTTATTGGGTCTCATGCAGACCAAACATCTGGAAAACATGATCAATTTTGACCTAATCTAGGTGTTTCACTGCTGAGTAACCTGCTACTTTGCCTAAATTACTTTAACCTAATTTATCCACATGTAGATCCTCTTATCGAACTACCAGAAGTTAAGGTTTAAAAATAATATGGCTTCTAGAAACAAGGAATGGTTGTCATTTAATTTCATAGTCACTTAATAATCATGAATAGGTTATTCTACAAAATATCCATGAAAACCAGAAAATGTTATTTCAGCAGATCCATATACAAAATGAAGAAATTAAGAAACAAAGAATTTTGGTGACTTGCCTAATGGTCAAAGGTAAATTTGCAAGTGAACAAGCAATACAATTGTGTGTTTGTTTGTTTTTTAAGTTGAATTCCATGTTTTCCAACAACAGTGTTGGCATTATTACATTTTTATCCTTGTGTCTGTGCTAGATGTCCATGGAATTCTGAGTCTCAACCTGTCACATGATCACATAGTAGGCAATCATCTTATTGTGGTGGACAAGTGGGCAGAACAGGTTTTATTTAGTAAATTTGTAAAGTTTTTCTGTGTGTTTTTTTAATTTTTTTTTTTATTTGGGGAGTTTGCAATTCTACTCCGATGGTTGGTGAAAAAGGTGTGCATGGTTTAAGAGTTGACAGTGGAGGCAACAGAGCAAACCTCAGGTTGTGTGATGACAGGAACACTGGGATAAAAGGACAAGAACATTTTTAATATTTATAATATGAAATATAGAAACATTGGTAATAATCATAGTATTTTATTTTTATTTTTGCCCTAACCGGTTTGGCATAGTGGATAGAGCGTCGGCCTGCGGACTGAAGGGTCCCAGGTTCGATTCTGGTCAAGGGTATGTACCTTGGTTGCGGGCACAACCCCAGGAGGGGATGTGCAAGAGGCAGCTGATCGGTGTTTCTCTCTCATCGATGTTTCAAACTCTCTATCTCTCTCCTTTCCTCTCTGTAAAAAATCAATAAAATTATATATTTTAAAAAAATGTAGGATTCTTAAAAGTGATACTAAACTCTCAAAACAAATCAACAATTAAAAAAAGTATATGCCTATTATAGAATGCCGAGTAAAATCAGAAATTTATACAAATTTAAATGTTAAAATCATAATAATTTTGACAAAAATATTATTGAGTATTAATAAAAATAAATCATTATGTAGAAATAAACTAAACCCCAACTTAAAAATGTATCTTGACAATAGAAAGTAAAATAACATTTGATCTATTAAATTAAATATTGCTTGTCTAATAAAAAGTTATATAGCAATGCAAACTTTGACATTTCATATTCAAAACCTGCAGTCTGCCAAGGGATTGGGTAGTTGGGGAATATTGTCTGCTCCTCCAGGACAACTCCTTGTTGTAGATTCAAGTTTAATGTTACCTCCAACTTACCTCTCAGAGAAGTTGTGCTGATCCTTAGAAGCTGCTGAAATGCTGCCAATATTTTGGAAACTATGAATTATGCCTCCTTTATCTTTGACCACTAGAGAGCTCATTTGCCATCTATACTTTTATTCAGGAGTTTCTGATGTACACTTTAGTATACTAATTTGTTCCATTTCAATTTACTTGTCTACTCCGGATTTCCCTTTGCTTTTTGGCATTTTTTTCTATGATACTATATGCATTTTAGAGGACATTTTTTTTAGGTATTAAAAGTAAAAAGAAACTACAGAAGGAGTAGAAGTAGAAAGAAAGAATTAAAAAATAAAATGAACCAAACAATTATAGAATTAATTTATACCATATAAATTAGTTAAGGAGATAACTCACACACCACCACTAAGTTTTTTCCTTCTTTCTTCTTTTTAAATCCCCGCCTGAGGATATATTTATTGATTTTAGAGAGAGGAAGGGATAGGGAGAGGGAGAGAGAGAGTGAGAAGGAGAAAGAGTGAGAAACCTAGATGTGAGAGAGAAACAGAGAGGAGAGACAGAGACACAGAGAAAGACAAAGAGACAGAAAGAGAAGAAGGAACCCATAAAAGAGACTTAAAGAGACATCATCCCATTGCCATATGTTGAACACATTTGCTTCCTAATTAAACAAACTAATTTTAAAAATCATGACATTTAAGAGATGATTAGATATTTAGACATTAGATAGTTGGTGATATTAAATAATTATGTTAATTTTAGGTAAGATAATGGTAGTTATTCTTTAAAATTTTTTTGTAATCCTCTCTCAAGGTATTTTTTCCATTGATTTTTTTTTTTAGGAAAATCCTTTTTAAATTTTATTTTATTTATTTTTTAATATATTTTATTGATTTTTTACAGAGAGGAAGAGAGAGGGATAGAGAGTTAGAAACATTGATTGGTTGCCTTTCCTATGCACCAAGCCCCAATGGGGGACCAAACCTACAACCTGGGTATGTGCCCTGACTGGGAATTGAACCTGAGACCCTTTGGTGTATGTGACAAAGCTCCAATAAACAGCCACACCAGCCAGGGCCACCACTAATTTCTTAATAAATAAAATCTTGGAATGCTTTTGTCAGTGTTTTATTTTTTGCTTAACTTGTTATGAACTTACTCTGATATGAGTTTTTGGTGAGTAGGTTTGGATTCTCATTCATCTTTGAATCTCCCAGCCCACCCCAATGCCTAGCATTTTGTCTAGAACATAATAGAATCTCAGTAAATGGGCACTGGTTGAAATACATGATGCAGTAGTCAGATTTTCAGGATGATGTGAAATAGTTTGGTACTTATTTCATGTTGGTTCTTTCAATTATCTCATCAGAAGCAAAATAATCAGGTAAAAAAGAAACATCTAGTGCTTATGGTGGGGGTGGAAGAAGGTTATGTCGATGATTTTTCTTCTGCATGAAAAGGACACAGCTCTTTCAAATTCAGCAGCTGAGTGGATCCATATGCCTCCCAGGCAGAATGTAGCCTGGGTAATGCTACAGATAATGTAATTAATTAACCCTTTTGTAGTCTTAGAATTTCAAACTTCTAGGTAATGGCATTTGTATAGTAGTTTCCCTTGGTTCTATATAAGATCTTTAGTAGAATCACAAAAATAAGTTTTGCATTTTAAATGTAAATGGTGGAAATAAGGCAGTGCAAGTTATTAAAATGAACACTTGATAAAGTTGGATAAAAATGACTTAGTACAATCAACTATATTTCACATGATCATTTGTATTCTAGAAATCATTGGTGAATGCCCACAGTTATTTAATCTTTGCTTTGTAACTGCAATTCTGTTTTGGATTGATAATCAGCATCATTTTTTAAATGAATGATGATTTCAAATTCTTGGGAGAAAAATAACCTTATTTTAGAGGAGCCAGTAAACTTAACATGACTTAATCATTGGAATGTACTCAGGGTAAATCTATAAAGGGATATGTGTGCAAAGAGAGACCCAGTGAATGAGTCTTGTTGAAATGATGGTCAACTAGTCAGCTGGTCTTCTAATGAGACCCAAGATTGGAGTGTCTTCTCAGAGGCCACAGCAGGACAAAATGCTAAAGGCATAAAGGGAATAGATGGACCATACAGAAAATAGCAAAATAACCCACAAAAATTTATGTAAATTTATTAACTCATAGATGTACTTAAAGTGTGTTAATCTTGAAAATTGACCACTATGTTTAATACCACTGAGAAATGTCACATAATAAAAAGTCCTGAATATTTGAAAAGAACAAAAATATTTTTTCATGTTCTGTCACTCTTTCTCTTTTTCTCTCCTGCTTTCTTTCATTTCCCTGATCTTCCTTTTGCATTCATTCACATCTCTAAAGCTGAGTAGAACATATATCTAAATAATTCTTTGCGGTGATAGTATAGTTCTACACATTGAGAAAAACTTTTTCCCTTCACTTACAAAAATATTTTTTACCCCAACTGTCCTCTCAGTTGTGGAAATCAGTGTTATTAATGTGTCTAGTAATCATTTGTACAAATGGTACTAATAGTAGTTTTTTAATTTTGAGCCTTTAAACAGTTGTATTACAATTATGGAATATAATCTTGCTCAAATGTCATTTCAATGCCAAATAAAAACCTATGAATAGACTAAAAATACAAATAAAATTCTGTTGTTTTGCTTCTGAGACTACTCTACACCTAACTTAAGGTCTTTTGCTGAAAATGAGATTGGTTGCAGCAGTTTAATTTGAGAAGATAATTTATAACAAAAATAGTTCATAATTGTCACAAGGACAAAGAGAATATAATAAGTGGGGTGACAGTGGAAAACACTAAAATGACACAATGGCAGAAGCTACGTAGGCAAAAAAATGTTCTGCCAAAAGATACAAGAGATGTCATATTCTAGGGGAATTTAATACATGAACTAAGTGGACTTTATTTTACATGTGTCAAATATGTTCTCAGATATACTAGTATGTTCGTTTTTCTATATCAATGAATCTTTCAAATTTGGCCATAGAATAGGATTGTGAGCTTCTGAATTGGGAGACACACTGTCAGGCAATTGACAGTTGAAGGCAGAATTGTCAAGATACTCAGTGTTGAGAAATTTAGGATTTTTATGAATATGGCCCAAGTACAGAGTTTGTGAGATAATTGCCTACTTGAGCTAGCATTTGAAATCATTTCTGATTGTGTGCCTTTCCTACATCTTGTAAGTTGAGGGTTTTAGAAAGCTAGGAATAAACTGTTTACAAATACAAAATAGTTTCATAACAAATATTCACATGGACTTATTTGATTTGAGTCATACTCTGACACTCCTGGTATAATACATGTGCTATTTACATTGTAACCATATAAGTAGAGCTAGAGATATATCTGAAGGCATGGATGGAAATGAAACCTTTTGATTCCTTTATTTCTGTATTCCCTTAGGCATCCTACTGTGCTTTGGTCTGTGTCAGATGGGAAGCTCCAAAAGCATGTGGTCCAAGTAGGAGGCCTCTGTCCACTCCCGTCCACACATGTCTGGTGTGAAGCCGCAAGCCCAGGGGACTTCCAATGAATAGAAATTCACTGCTACAACTGCAACTACCAGATATAAAGATCAATAGGATAAAAAATCGAGTCCTACCTCAGGATCCATGGTAATTTTGTTTTGACAAAACCCAAGAGCCAGAAAGGAGGAATGTATGCGAGGGAAAGACTAGTGGAGAAGAAAATTTTACCTGGTTTCTTATGATGACAAAAGAAACAAACTTGATGAACATGGGAAAAAGCTCTCCTGAGGAAGAGACAGATTGCACTTCTCTTCAAATACACAGGTTTGTCACAGTCCTTTCTCCCACACAATCCAAGGAAATGAATTGCCTAACCCTTTACCTCCATTACCCCAACCTCAGTCACCAAGTCTGAGTTAGTAGAAATGCATCTCCACTCAGATGATGATTTAAATAAGAGCTTCACAACTTGTGATCCAAGGTCCTTGAGCTCTACTTTGCTCTCTCCTTTTTTTTTTTAAACTGGTTTGTTCAATTTGGGTTTAGAAATAAAAGACCTCTTTCATCAAAGGGGGAAGCAGAGGTATGTATGGTGGTTGGTAACTCATTCGCATTTTCTATCAAAATGTAATTTCAATGCCTTTTTTAAATTTACACTTTAACAAATATAGATATTTGTATACAGGAATCTAGCTAATTTACATCAGTATCAGAAAAACAAATTCTTTGGGCCTTTTAAGCTACTAATGCTGCATTAAAAAATCAAGAAGTAAGTGGGGACATCCATGAAAGGTCTCTCCTGCACTTTCGAAGGACTGTGGGATCATGCCTAATTTTCAGGTCTGTGAACGTCTAATGTTCTCTAGACCCCCTTGAATGGGTACCAAATTCCAGCATTTGAGCTAATGATGCAATGGATTGTAGATCTGTCTCAAGGATTTTTCTTTTTAATATGTAGAGACTCCTTGGGACACCAGAAATTCTCTAGTCAGTACTTTTTAAAATTATACATTTGTAAACTATAGCCAGTGGTTCTCAACCTTCTGGCCCTTTAAATACAGTTCCTCATGTTGTGACCCAACCATAAAATTATTTTCGTTGCTACTTCATAACTGTAATGTTGCTACTGTTATGAATTGTAATGTAAATATCTGATATGTAGGATGGTCTTAGGTGACCCCTGTGAAAAGGTCCTTTGACCGCCAAAGGGGTCGCGACCCACAGGTTGAGAACCGCTGCATAGGCCTTTGGAAAGAAGGTGTCCATGTTGCATTTTTCTAGTTTCTCTCTCCTTTACACATCACTATAACAATATTGTGCTTTCCTTTACTCTCTTTCATTGTTGCTGGAGAAATTTATCTTTCTTTATATTTCTTTCACCAAACTCACCCAAATCAGTGTATCTCTTGGCACAGGGCTATCAGTAAGTCCTTTAGAAAATAGAACTAAGCAGAAATATTCAGAAATGTGGCTAATGATATAGTATAATCATAATAAAAGGCTAATATGCAAATGGTCATCACACTGTGACGCCATCACGCCATGATGCCTTAAGGACTGATCAGCAGGGACCTGAGGCTGCGTGGCACCAGGCCGGGGCCAAGGGACCTGAGGCCACGCCCCCCTGAGGCCTCACCCCCCACCCTGGCTGCATCCTCTGTTTGGTGGGGCTTGATGGGGGTGGGGCTGGCCGGGTCTTGGTATTGCCCAATGGGGGTGGGGCCGGCCGGACACTTCTATTATAGCGAAAGGGCAAATAGCAATATTAAAATATTTCCTCTAGTTAATTCCCTTTTAATGTGCATGAATTTCGTGCACAGGGCCACTAGTAGTATTTATAATAGCAAAATCCTAATTTAATTAATCAGATTGTATTATATTCCAAAATGTAATATTATGCTGCTATTGAAATAATGATTATAAAGAATTTATAATGTTGGGGGAAATGTTTATCATATAAGTTATAGCAACCATGAAACTATGGATAATATAATCTCAGCTACATACAAAAGTATATACATAGAAAAAGGCTGGAAGATAGTACACCAAAATATACCAAGATTATCCCTAACTGTTGGGATATTTTATAAATATTCTGCCATGCGCATGTATTTCTAGCAAAAATTCCTGACAGCCATTTTATTCAGAACTTGCTTGACACTTGGGATGGAGCTAAGTGTGTATAGCTATTATCACATTTAATCCTTGGCATACCCTATACAGTAGATATTAATTTCATTCCACATAGAAGAAACCCACATCTCAGAAATTCTGAGCAAATTTTATTAGGTCACACAGGTAGCACTAATAATTAGTAACCCCATTTTACAGATGAAAACACTGAGGCTCAGAGAGATTAATTAGCTTGCTCAAGGTCATTTTACAAGTAAGTAGCAGGCACATTTGAACCTAGACCAGTGGTTCTCAATTGGCTGCACATTAGAATTACCTGGGAAACTTTAAAATCCTGATTTCTGGGCCTCATCCTCTGGAAATTCTGTTTCTTTGTTACTAATGTTGTGGCCCCACCCCATAACAAAGAAACAGAATTTCCTGAGGATGAGGCCCAGAAATCAGGATTTTAAAAAGATTCCCAGGTGATTCTAATGTGCAGCCAAGGTTGAGAACCACTGACCTAGACCTTTTGACTCCAAATGTCCTGGTGTTTACAACATATCCCACTGCTTCTCCGAAAACAAATAAACATTGACAATGACAACAAAAAATACATTAAAAAGTGTAATAAAGAGAAGGACATAAATAGAAAAGAAAACAAAGAGCATTCTGTTTCTGCATAGATATCTGAGCTAGTTAGCTGTTCTGACTAAGCCCTCTGACACTACGTTTTCATAGTATTTACCTTCTGAGAATTTTAAAATTCTCATAGGAAATGTCTTCTGGTGTCTCCGTAAATGTTTTGTTGTTGTTGTTGTTGTTCCTTGTTTGAA
This sequence comes from Myotis lucifugus, assembly GCF_000147115.1. Classification (NCBI taxonomy): domain Eukaryota; kingdom Metazoa; phylum Chordata; class Mammalia; order Chiroptera; family Vespertilionidae; genus Myotis; species Myotis lucifugus. The sequence goes on from NW_005871159.1 coordinate 2,045,297, forward strand.
ATCAGTTACACTTCAAGCAGAGTTGAAAAGTTAGTATCTATTCTCAGTCTGCAGATAATGCATGCTCTGGTACCATATTCAGAGAATTTAAAATTTATTTATTATTTTTTTTTTTTTACTAAAGGTTTCCTGTCTGTTATTGGGCTAGAAAATTCGAATAAAAAGTGCAAACATTATTGTCAGAAATACAGCATGTCATCAAAAACTGCTGCGGAAACTCAAAGATAGATAAGAAATAATGAGGTTTATAGATTCATTAGCATTTGAATGATGAAACATGTATATGTGTTTCTCCTTTGATCAATACTGCCCTGGAGGGAAAGTACTGTATTTAATTGTCTTTCCCAGACCTTCCTCTGTGGACATCTGGTTGCTATGTGGTCCCGAAGCAGGACATTTCCTTGCTCAGTGTTGTAGAATTCTAGTTCCTATTTTATTACCTGTGATGGCATATGTTAGGAGGAAATGTATGAAAAAGCATGATCAGAAAGCTGGGAGCATGTTCAGGAAGGGTATGTCCTCTATTCTATCTTCGTCACCTGGACTTGACTGGCAGGTGTGCTGTAGATGAACAAGTCATGTCATTTCTAGGTAATTGTTAAACTGGAGTGATTTTATTATATATGTTGTATTGTATACAGATGGTCCCTGACTTATAGTTTTTAGACTTTGAAAAAGATGGTGCGAGGATGATATGCATTCAGGAGAAGCTATACCTCCAATTTTTTAAAAATATATTTTATTGATTTTTTACAGAGAGGAAGGGAGAGGGATAGAGAGTTAGAAACATCGATGAGAGAGAAACAACAATCAGCTGCCTCCTGCACACTCCCTACTGGGTATGTGCCCGCAACCAAGGTACATGCCCTTGACTGGAATCGAACCTGGGACCCTTGAGTCCGCAGGCCGACACTCTATCCACTGAGCCAAACCGGTTAGGGCTATTCCTCGAATTTTGAACTGTGCTCTCTCCCCAGGTTAGTGATAGGCAGTAGACATTCTTGTGAAGCTGGGCAGGGGCAGTGAGCCATGGCTCCCAGGCAGGCACCCATGAGATTCACAGCCAATCCTCTAGTGTACTTTGCTGCCAGTGTATTTTGGCTGTTGTATTCTGAGCATGTTTAAGGTAGGCTAGGCTAAGCTATGATGATTGGTAGATTAGGCCCTACCAAAAGAAAAAAAAAACACATTTAATACCCTAACCATTAGGGTATTAAATGTGTTTTTTTTCTTTTTGATGTTTGAAATTCAAATAACTTTTATTTAAATTGAAAACACGCTTCTTAAAACTGTATTAATAGTCAAAAAACCCTTTTGCTATAAAAATTCTATAGAGTATTTGTAGATAAGGCAGAAGTAGTTCTAGGTTAATAAGACCAGATTTGACTTCAGACTTTATGTTTTAAATTGTAGAAAATGGACAATAAAAAGGTAGGTTATTTGCAGAAAACGTGATCTCCATATGTACTCAGAGGTACACATTTGGTGACAGGAGAGACTTTTAAGGGCATGTTGGCATCTCAGAAGCAGTTCTCAAAGAGCTTAGTTTTATTTTCTTGGATATTAAAAATGCCTAAGATCTTTCTTCATCCTGGTCTTGAGAGTCAGCACATTAAATGTACCATGTCAGCAATTTTATACTCTACACAAGGGGTATGTCTGCAGCCATACTGAGTATTACTATGGGAGAGAGTCGAGTAGCTTTGTAAAGAAGTTGCGATACCTCGGTGAAAAATTAGCTAGACTGGCTCATTCATCTCTATGGTAACAGCATCTTCTTCTTTATTGACATTACTTTTTCTGACAACTTAATATTTCCATTTTCAAGTTCCCCACTTGCGGAAAATTTCGCTCTGTCTTTTGCACAGGAAATTACAACAGCATCTCCGATATGACTGAGATCTTGGCAGATATGCACAAATTCACCAGAAGGCATCTTTACTACACAGCTATACACTTGTTCTGGAATCCCAGGTTGTTCAACAGCCAAACCCGTTAACTTCATTTCATAGTCTGAAACTGTTTGTTGATTTGGAACTTCAAATTCTAGTGCCAAGGTGTCCACATTAGCTTCAGCTCTTAGGGTAATGATGTCTTCGTTGCCAGCGCATTTTAGTATTTTGGACATGTTGGTGTGGTTCATGCCCATCGGCAGATTGTGGTTGCAGTGGTAGATATCAGAGCCCTTGGTGCACAGGGTGAGGTGCACCAAAGAGATATGGGATGAGAGCATGCTCTGCAGGTTCATGTTGCTCCAGCGGATATCCCAGCAGGCCTCACTGATGAGGTCCTTAAGCGATTCCAGCATATTTTTTTCAGGATGGAGCCCTGGACCAGGTGTACTTCAGACATGGTGGGGAGTCACAAAGATGCAGCTAGAAGCAAAGGGAAGGAGGAGGTGTAGCCAGCTCAGACTTCACAGGAGAGTGAGCAGGCTGAGCAGCGATGAGAACCTGAGATCAAGGAAGATCTACTAAATGCGTTTTTAACTTACGATATTTTCAACTGACATGGGTTTATTGGGTCTTAACCCCAACGCAAATCTAGGAGCCATCTGTCCATCTGAGCTACTTCATTAGATGAGATCCACAGGCACTGTGAATGCACACTCTTCCTTTTGTGATTTCCCAAACCAGTTGCAAACTTTGCATATGCAAACAAGGCCAAGGCCAGATTTTATTGGGGGGAAAAACAAGTGTATTACAGTCAGATAGACCTGGCATCAAGTATGGATATCACTGTTTTCTAGCTCTGTGATATTCTGGGAATTATTCAACCCCTGTGGGCCTTCGTTTCCTCATCTGCGAAATGGGGGCATTCATATGTACCGCATGGAACCTTGAAGAGAATTAAATGAGTAATATAAATAAAAAGTCTGACTTATTGCATAAGTTATTTTCTTTCTCCCATTTACCTCTTCTCAATGATCTGTACTGACAAAGTGCTCAAAGTGAAGTAGTATATGTAGTAATAATCAAAAACAAGATTTGCTACAAAATATTATTTTAATATTTTAAATAATCTAACACAAGGTTTGTTGCAAAAAGATTATTTTTAAACCAGAAATGTATATGACTTGGGGGCGGGGACAGAGGTTTGCCTACTTTAAGCTGTATTAAAATTATTTGCCAAAGGGCTGGCCGGGTGACAGGGAGGAGTATGCTGCAGAAGCAAAAACACAGTTGATGGTAGTCAGTAGCCAGTGTGAGATATCAAATATGCCCTGAATAAAATAGAAAGTGGATTTTTAAAGGTGGATAATTGAGAATTTCTTATATTTTGGGGTTTTTTTTGGCTTATGAACTGGTGGCACACATGAGGGATGGGGTATTCCAGGACTTAATGGAGGGCAAATTCTAAAATGCCCCGAAACTTACCTTGCTAGAGAGAAGGATGCCAGTGTCTGCCAGGTTTCTGCCTGTTAATTTCTACGGTTGCTGCTACTGGGGAAATTGTCCTCATTTGCATTGTCTTTCAGTGACCTACCTGGAGGCAAACACCTGCAGACACTTTATGTTCACAGGAAGTATCACTTGGGACAGAGAGTCACATCCATTCAGTGCAACCAACTATGTTAAAATAACATTATGGGCAAATATTTCAAAGCTTAACATTTCAAACGATCGCTTCACATACTATTTAACCCTCTCTTATTGCTCATAAGTAATATATAGCACGTCCAACATAACTTCTTGGCCTCTCCTTTGCCCTGTGTTTTTAACTCTTCCAAAGGAATTCTTAGAGCTAATTGTAGGGATTCAACACTGCATTCATATATTTTAAGAGAGAGGAATATATCCCTGGTGAAAGAATGATTTGATTTCAGTTGAAAATAAAGAATGAATTTTTAAAAAATAATAAAAAGGAAATGCATTTGGTAATGTGACTAGGTATGTTACTTATAAATTATGCATGTATGCATGATTGCATATTAAAGAGAATCTGTTAGTCATAAAAATTATCATTTGCATATTGTTCCATATATAAATGTGGTTTACTCTAAATGTAAGCATATATGAATATATATAAAAATATATTTTTTCACATAATTGTAATTTATAAATTTTATATTTTAAGAAAAAATCATCTGGAAAGAAAAATTCTGAATGTGCATTAGCAATTTTTAAAAGTATAAGTTCCTTTTAAAAAACTATTTCCTTGGGCTGCTTGGAGCATTCTTCAAAAGAATGGTTTCCTTTCTTGAATTAATGTTCAAAATCTCTTTTTATTTTATTTATTTCTATTTGTATGTATGTGTGTGTGTTCTTAATAGTCATAGCAAAATAGATTCAGCTGGTTTGGGGTTACAAGAGACTTTTTAAAAAGCACTCCCTCTGTGTTGTCAAGATACTGTTTGCACTGCAGCTATAAACTATATGTTTGACTAGTTACAGAGCCCACTGAAGGAGGAAAATCAAGCCATGTTTAAAGAAAATAAGCAAAGAATTTTCAAAGTGATCATGACTTAAATTAACATGTTTACCACAAATGTAGAAATGTAATTTTTTTTTCCAATGGCTAAAACAATGAAAAAGTCTGTCTTAAACACTTTCTCCCTTGGGCAGCTATACGTAAAGATTCTTGTGTTTAGGTTTTGGCTTTTCATTGGAGCTTTCTCCACCATGGAAATAATAAGAACTTGGGTAATTTATATCATGTGACATTGACAATTATTATTTATATTGATATTGGGTTTATCTGTATATTGATGAGAAACCAAGACACAGAAAGGAGATATTTTGCTACCTATATGTGCAGAGACAGTATGTGGTCATAAAGATATTCTATTTAATGATCCTGGGACTCCCATACCAACAATAACCAACAGATGACCTCCCATCTCCAGGAAGTCTACAAAGCCCCTGGCCGAGACATCTTATTCATGATGTTAACCTAGTTATTGCCAACGATAGTTCACCTGTTTATGTGTTAGTCTTTTCTCTTCAATTAAACTGCAACTTCATGAGGATGTATGCTTTCCTATTACCTCCCTAGCCACTCTGTCTAACATTATACTTTTGATAAGGATCAAGGTTTATTAGGTATTTGGTTGAAAAAAAATTCCTATATGTATTATAGTGAAAATAGATAACTGAACCAATATGTATTATAATAATTAAAGAAATGAAAGGAAAGTAGTAGATGTGGAAATAACTGAGACTTTGAGGAAAGTAGTAGATGTGGAAATAACTGAGACTTTGTGGAAATAACTATTGATCTCTATTGATGAGGCTTTTAATAAGTCACATTCTATTTCCTTGTAGGAGGTCTCCTGAGCCCATGTAACAGAATCTGCCTTCTCTTCATGAGCAGGACCCAAGATTCACTAACCTCACAGGCTCTGGCTCTCACAGGCATTTCTACTCCTCGGATCAGGTAAAATAAACCCCCGCTTTCAGAAAAGAATCGTTTGCTTTTGTTCTGATCTGAATTATTCGTACTGGCGGACTGTAATAATTACATGTTGAATATCCTTGTTCTTATTTCCATTTCACTTGCATAGAGTAGTCCAGCAAGAGAGAGGTTGGAGGAAGACATTAGAAATGTATGGAACTGCCTGGAAAAGTTCTGCCCAGCCCCCCATTAGAATTTGAGACCAGCTCAACTGATTAGTGGGTTGACATAGTCCCTCCTTCTGATGGAATTAATGCTAATTCTGGACATCTCAACCCAGACTTTTCAACCCCTGGTGGAGTGTATTCAAAGTCAGGGGAGCAGAGAAGGAGGCAAAAGCCTGTGCCCCGCCCACCCCTCCCACATCCCCTTGGTGCAGAGCGGAATGAGAAGTTGCCGGGATCAATGTCTCCCCCAGCAGCCTCTCTTCCTAGTTTTTCCACGGAGAAACCTCACGCAAACCTGAAAATATTAATAGACTAATTAGCAGTGCCTTCATTTGCAAGTCTTATTCGTTTTTCCTTCTCAGCCTCCCCGCCCACCTCCTCTACCCTTTCCTAGATTTCAGCAAGGGGAGAGAGGATCCAGGAGGGGGGACAGTGAACTTCGCCACAAAATAAGTCAAGGGAGAAATGAAGTACTAATTAAGAAAGCCGGGGTGTTATGCAAATGGCCCACGCACGGAAGGCAGCCTAATGAATGTGCCCTGAGTGGATGGGCGTCTTCGCAGCGCCGACAGCTGGCTCCCAGGAAGGTCAGGCGCAGGCGGGTGCGCGGGAGCATAATCCTTCAGATTGGCAGCTCTGCCCCCTGGTCACCGTTTGATTATCTCCCAAATTGCTGTATTTCACAGAGATAATGATTTTTTATGGTCACAGATTTGAAGACAACTGCTGTATCCTCAGGGTTGTCGTTCTGCAAGGAGACGCTGCCTCTTCCTTCAGAAGAGAGAGGGGGGTGGTGGTGGTGTGTGGGGGGGAGTTGCTTCTCCTTTTCTCTCCCTGGCGACTTACTTCCTGGGATGTTTTATTATCATAATGAAAGCGATATATATTGTGAAGGGAAACACCCCAGTTCCGATGAATCCCAATCCTTATTCCCGTTCCTTAGCTGGTGTCTGGGCCTGGAAGTCTTCTGAGGGGTTCCAGCAGTTTCTCACAGCCATGAGGAAGCTGTGATCCTCGCTGCAGAACCCTAAAACAGTCTTTATTTTAAGGGAGAAGGGCAAGGTTCATGTGGTGGCTCTAAAAAGTGGTGGTAAGTGAGTGAGAGAGAGAGAGAGAGAGAGAGAGAGAGATTATATGCCATTACTTAGGGCCAATCCTCTTGAGAGCTGACACCTCTGGCTGGGAACCTCCTCAGCCTCCTCTGACCTCCCTGGGAGCTGTCCCAGCTTGGGAAATGAGGCTGTGACTCATGGTCTCTCTTGAGTTCTTTTCAAAAGCCTTCAAGGTGGGAACTTTTGGCTGGAGCTCCAAGTAGAATTTTTATTTAATTCTCATGTAAAGAACAATGGGGGGTGGGGGGAGGGAGCAAAGTTTAACTCCGTGAATATTCCCCTTGAAGATTAGTTTATTCAGCATTAGTTATGGGATTACTGATAGATCCTCCCTTCCCCCAACTGGTGGGCAGAGTATGACGTAACCTGCAGGCCGGAAATACCTGAGTGACTAACCTTGTACCTTATATGGACTATACATTGAACCACCAATCAACACCTGCCAAATACCCTAAGCCAGGGGTTCTCAACCTGTGGGTCTCGACCCCTTTGGGAGTCCAATGACCCTTTCACAGGGGTTGCCCAAGACCATCGGAAAACACATATATAATTACATCTTGTTTTTGTGATTAATCACTATGCCTTATGTTCAATTTGTAGCAATGAAAATACATCCTGCATATCAGATATTTACATTACGATTCATAACAGTAGCAAAATTACATTTGTGAAGTAGCAACGAAAATAATTTTATGGTTGGGGGTCACCACAACATGAGGAACTGTATTAAAGGGTCGCGACATTAGGAAGATTGAGAACCACTGCCCTAAGCCCTTGTTCCTATATAGACCATACATTAAGCCACCAATCAGCGCACGCCGAGTACACTAAGCCCCCATTCCTTCCCACTCCTCCCCTCAAAAGGTGTGCTCACCTCTGCATGGGTTACTGTTCTCCCCTTTCCAGACAGCCCGGCAGGTCTTTTTCCCCTAATAAAGCCTGTAATCCTGGTTTTCAGCTCCCGACTGGTCTCTCAATTACTTGTGAGCACAGGGATTGTAGGAACATTCTTATTTTCCTGAAGCTCTGGTATGACCTTGACTTTCTGTTGATACCATGGACATTTTTGTAATAATTTGAACCCAGTTTTTGCAAGGATGTTCTTCTGACCTGATAAGGGAGCATCAAGGTTTTGCAGCTGGAAGAATTGCAACCTGAAAACCATTTGTGTTTCCGTTCAGCCTTAATTATCCCAATATTGCTGGCATTTTAATATTTATGAAGGGAAGGATTTCCTGGGATTCATGTTTTAAATCACTTCTCTCATCTTAATTGAAGAAAAGGTAAATAGTGTAAATGAAGCCCACTTGGCTGGAGGTCTTGCTGGTGCTTCTCTAGAAAACACAATTCAAAGGTGGCTTGATTATATTCTGTTTCCTATCAGATGTTAACTTCTTCATATCTTTCATTGTTTCTACTACATTTAGATAATATGTATTTATTATACAAGTTATGTATATGTGGGTTCTGTGTATTTATTAAGAGAGCTATCTTTCTGAATAAAAAATAGAAGTTTCCATCATTTATCTTCCCATGTCTATAGCTCAAAAAAGATGTAAAACTGAGTGCTTCTGCAGGCCAGTTACCCAGATATCAGTAGGTCCTAACCATATATATATTTTTTAAACCTGAAAGTTCTGTCTCTACCCCCAGGTGAGTTTATATTGAGAGATAAGTAGCCAGCCTCAGTGCAGAGCTCAGTGGCTTCCCTGGCATTTTGGCTCATGTTCACATTATGAGAAGCAAAGTCTAATTTTTTTGGACATTCTTCAAAGAGTTTCAGTGATTCTTATTATTGATTTTTTTAGAGAGAGAAGAAGGGAGAGGAAGAGAGAGAAACATCCGTGAGAGAGAAGCATGGATCCACTGCCTCCTGCATGCCCCTCACTGGGGATCTAGCCTGTAACCCGGATATGTGCCCTGACTGGGAAGAGAACTGGTGACCTTAGGGTGCATGGTGCATGGGATGTTACTCAACCAACTGAGCTACACTGGCCGAGGCAATTCTTACCAGGTCTTTCTCTAGAAGTAAAGAAAATAATCTAACAAGGTAATGTGGCAGGGTTAAAGGGTTGGAATTGAGATATTAGATGGGGTGGTCAGGCACCCTGATTAGTTGACATTGTGCTGTGACATGGAAATCCATGTGCATGTCAAAGGAAGAGTGGGCAGAAGAAATGACAACTTCAAAGGTTCCAAAGTCAGGTTATGCATGTTAGGAAAATAACAAGGAGAACAGTGTATTTGGAATGAAGTGCACAAGAGGAAAAGAGGGGAGATGAGAACTGAGCATGGACTTGGAGTCTGGTCCTATAACTTTTATAGATGATGGGAAGATGCATGGCTTCTGGTTTAAATGGAATGGACAGCTTTAAACAATCTTCTGCAGATGAACATTATTCACGATTTATAAAACACTGAACATCCTTGAATATAAACTTTGGCATACTATTTTACTTGTTCATTCATTCATTAAATAAATAATATTATTGAGTGCCTACTTAGTGCCAGATGCTATGCTAGACACCTCAGATCTGATTGTGGAGAGATCAGATATAGTTTTGCAATGTATGGCTGTTCCTTAATATATTTAACAATGCCATATTTTGGAATTCTTTCCAATATTTTGCCATTGCAAGGAATGCTGTAATGAATAAATTTTCATGTTGACCATTCTAGACATCTCAGAGTTGAATTATGGGTCACATGACATGTTCATTGATAATATTTTTAGACATTGCCAAGCTTCCCTCCTAGAAGTTGTACTATGTTATGCCCTCACCAGCAGTGTAGGAAAGAAAGAAAGAAAGAAAGAAAGAAAGAAAGAAAGAAAGAAAGAAAGAAAGAAAGAAAGAAAGAAAGAAAAGGAAAGAGAGAAAGAAAGAAAAGGAAAGAGAGAAAGAGAAAAAGATTAGATAACTGAACCAAATGCATTTTTGGTTGGTTAGAATCTTTAATTAGCCTGATATTCCTATGATCTGGCGATAAAAGGGGTTGTTTTGAATAATTCCACGGCACTTTCATAAGTTCAAATGTCCCTAGGACAAGGACAATATAAATTGTGTATGAACAACAGAGAATGGCAGGGCTGTGGCTAAACTGGAGCACATATGCCTTACCTACAGGCAATCACATTCAAAATTTTAAAAAAATGCTGCACTGGCTAAACAAAACATTTCTGTTAGTTCTTGAGTGCTGCACAAGGCTGGCACTCTGCTAAGATCATCATGCACATTATCTCATTAATTACTTATAACAAATTGTGTGCGGTAGGTTCCCTATCACCCTCATTTTTCTTGCTGAGAAAACTAAGGCTCAACAAAGAAGTAAGTTGCTATTAAGAAGCAGAGTTAGATTGTGGAGACAGGCACTCTGTTTTCATAATCTGTGACCATTGTCACAATATCATGCAAATTATATATGGCAGGTAAGCAACCAGATATCCCCCCCCCCATGGATTAGAAAGCATGTAACATTTGGAAACATCTAGAGCAGCATTATCCTTGCTCTAGATATACTTGCAAGCCACATATGTAATTTAAATTCTCTCATAGCCCCCATTTAAAAGGGTAAAAAGAAACAGATGGGATTAATTTCAATAAAAATATTATTTAATCCAATATATCCAAAATATTATTACAACATCTAATGAGTACACAAAAGTTTTAATGAGATATTTTGCATTCTATACCTTGGGAATTCAATGTCTATTTTACACTTAAATCACATCTCAAGATATCGAGTGTTCAGTAGTTCCATTTGGATTATGACTATCATTGAGTAGTAAAGATTTAGATGATTGGCTATATTTTTCACATGTAATCTTTTCTTAGTATTATACAGAGCCATAATTTCATTAAACTCCATTTTTTGTAGATAAAGCAGGAATTCCACCAATATCATAATTACAGGGGTGGGAGTTGCCAGCAGGTGCTTTCTTTTTGAACTAAGAAGTTTGTGTGAACGTCTGAGCACGAGGAGTTTGACATCCTGTAATTTATGGCCTAAGTTATATAAGGTTTACACATATGTCCTGATGTTACCTAAAATATCCCTTCCTATTACATTCTCTTTATGAACCAGTTTGGTGGATGAAATATTTATGTGCTTTTGCTATGAACATAAGCCTTATAAAGGAACTATGCTTTGTGCTGCTAACTTAAATGGATTTGGAAAGCAAAGTGGAAAAAACTATAACTTTATGGTAAATGTTACCACCCCCCTTTAATGCATTATTATATTTTATAGTTAAATAGAATGGAACATTGAGGCACTTGTGCAGAATACATAAAAGCACAGAGGCAGTGAAGGAGACCAAAATTACATTTGAGCTTATTAATTTATGAAAAAAAACCCAAAATATTCTCAGACAGCTGCAACATCAACTCAAAGGAACATATTCTAACATGTCAGCAACCTCCACCTCACAGTCCTGCCAGGATAAAATTAAACAAAACAATCTCCCCAAATTATTAAAGTCTAAGTCTTTAGGAGAATGCCCTACATTATACCTTAAATTACCAAACTATAGGCATAACTGTGTAGCCACATGTCTCTTTACCTCTGTGCTGTATAATTGTATACAGATGTACCCAGTGTTATGCAACAGACTTGCTCCTTAAAAGGTAGAGTACAAATTCAATATTAAAAATCCTTTAAAAGCACTAGTAGGGCAACTTGCTCTTTAAAAAGTTCTTTTATAATAAGATTATTCACCTCTAATTCCTCTCTTTGGCAAGTTTTATGATAGGATTTTTGTAGTTCAAAAAAAATGTTTCAGAAGTGTGGAGAAGAGAGAAAAGGGAAACTATTACTCTATGTACACAGCCTAGGATGCCACCCTGCCCTGGGCCCTAGTCCATCTCACCTATGCAAAGATGTCACTCACACAATTCTCTTATTTTCCTGTCTACTGGATAGTCTTATTAGCCTTCAGGAATATTTTTTAAAAAGGCCTCTAGGAACTCATTTTGACTTCTGTCTGCCACCCCTTTTCTTCTCTTGACAGTAAAATGCAACGAAAGGGTTATCTACTTGATGTCTCAAATTCCTCTCCTCAGAACTGATGTGTTCTATGCGTTGTGAGTTTGTCAAAAGCTTCTGAGTTAATTTTCAGTTTTCTATAAAAAGGATAAGATCGGGAGCCTTTCTCATAGTAAGGAAAACAGGCACACATGCGCATTTCAACATTCCTCCCCCCGACTAAAAATACCTTGTTCACGATTGTATTAGTTTGGTAGGGCTGCCGTAACGTAACCAAGTACCACAGACTCAGTGGCTTTGACAAAGAAATGTATTGTCTCGCAATTCTGGAGGCTAGAAGCCCCAAATCTGCAGTCCTGTTTCTCTGAAGTACGAGGAAGGATCTGTCCTATGCCTCTCTTCTAAATTCTTGTAGCCTCAGACATTTCTTATCTTGTAGATGGCTGTCTTCTTCCTGTGCCCCTTCACATGTCTGTATCCAAATTTTCTTAAAAAAAAATAAGGACCCCAATCATGTTGAATTAGGGCTCACCCTAATGAGCTCATTTTAACTTGATTACTTCTGTAAAGAACCTATTTCCAAATAAGGTTATATTCTGAGGTACTAGGAGTTAGGATTTCAACATATCTTATTTGGGGGCCACGATTCAGCTCATGGAAACCACAATCCAAAATCTGGTTTTTATTTTGACCCACCTCTAGGGATAGGGATCTCAAATGTGTTGGAAAAATTTGGTCTGATTGTTCATCATAACAGGGTCTTCAAATTCACATGAACTGTAACTACATAAAATTATTGTTCATAATTATCTTATAGATTGACACAACTATCCTTGATAAATAAATGAAGGGATTATATGGAATATATTTCTCCATCCATCCATCCATCCATCTCCACCTATCTATCCACCTATTCAAACCTTGACTTATTATTCTCATAGAAATTATCGTGTGCCTACTATGGATTTAATGTTTTGCAAGGCACTGGAGTATAGAGGCATACACTGGCAAGCTTTCAGAGTTTACAGTATACTTTCAAGGAAGTATACTGTAGATGGTAAAACAAGGCATAGTGAAAACTGAGGTAAACTGAATTACAGAGATGCCATATGTCATTTGAAGTTTACATCATTAAATGCCAAGTATTCCGGGTGGGGATATCACTGAATCAAGATGGTAGACAATTCTTCACAATGGTATGGCCAGGACTGGCTCAATATCAGCTAACTTAATTTATTGAATTCTGCTTATGTAAAATTTTTTTGAAATTGACACCCTGACTTTGAAGGCCTTGCTCTAGCTTGATCAGACCTTGAACATCTCCATCTAATGTTTCATAATACTTCTAGCATAACTAGACTAATAAACTGTTATCTTATCCTTCCCTGCTCTAAGGGATTTCCCCCCATAAGCTTTTTGCTTAAGAACAGCTTTAGATTTACAGAGCCATTGAACTGAATACCATCTCTATAGTTTTGTCTCTTCCAGGATATTATATAAATAGAATCATACAACATACTGTTTGTTTTTCAGGCTGGCTTCTTTTACTTAGTGATATGCACTTAGGGACATGAGTCCATGTTTTTGCATGGCTTGTTAGCTCACTGTTTTTATGACTAAATCTTGCATTGTGTGGGTGTACCACAGTTTACTTACACTTCAACTGTTGGAGGGCATCTCAGTTGCTTCCAGATTTTGGCCATTATGAATAACCTGCTATAAACATTCATGTGTGGTAGGACCTATGTTTTGAAACCAATTAGAGTAAATATCCAGAAGTGCCGTTGTTGGATAAGGCTAGTGAGTTCCTTAAGAAATGCCAAACTATTGTCCAGAGTGACTGTAAACTTCTGCATTTCTACCAGCAATGAATGAGAGTTCCTTTTGCTCTGCATCCTCACCAGCAATTGGTATTGTCATTTAAAAAAGTTTTAGCCATTCTAATACATATGCAGTGCTTGCTACCTTTGTTGTTGCAATCTCCTTTTCCCTGACAGCAAATCATTTTGAGTGTTGGTTTATCTTTGTAATGCTTGGTGTGTGTGTTGTACACCCACCCTTTGCCATCTTCTGTCCCCAGCTATCTCTGAAACTGCCATTAAGGGCAGAAGACTTGCAAAATCTCATTCAGCTCTATAGTTTCAGTACCTGGTGCAAAGTGGGCATTCATTAAATGGGTGGGCTCAGTGGCCAGTTGTCTTGGGATTGAAGGTGAAGATGGGCAGCTGTGTTCTTCAGAATGGAACTAGCACCATGTTTTGCCCACACTTAAGACTTCATTAGTGCAATGGTGGTAGTATCCTGAGAATATGCTTGAAGATAATAACTATGAAAGGCCAGAAAATATAAACTTTATTTATTTACTAGAGGCCCGGTGCATGAAATTCATGCACTGGGGGGGGGGGTGTCCCTCAACCCAGCCTGCACCCTCTCCAATCTGGAACCCCTAGAGGGATGTCCAACTGCCCGTTTAGGCCTGATTCCAGCGGGGATCGGGCCTAAACGGGCAGTTGGACATCCCTCTCACAATCTAGGACTGCTGGTTTTCAACTGCTTGCCTGCCTGTCTGCCTCATTGCCCCTAACTGCTTTTGCCTGCAAGCCCGGTCACCCCTAACTGCCCTCCCCTGCAGGCCTGGTCGCCCCCAACTGCCCTCCCCTGCAGGCCTGGTTGCCCCCAACTTCCCTCCATTGCAGGCCTGGTTCCCCCCAACTGCCGTCCCTTGCTAGCCATCTTGTGGCGACCATCTTGTGTCCGCACGGGGATGGCCATCTTTGACCACATGGGGGTGGCCATCTTGTTTGTTGGAGTGATGGTCAATTAGCATATTACTCTCTTATTAAATAGGATTTATTTATTTATTTATTTATTTATTTATTTATTCTCTACTGTTTGTCAAACACTGTAGGCTCATGTTGCCCCCTTCTGTCTCCTGTGCTAGGGATTAAAAGCAGAGCTGCAAAATGTTTGCATGTTCATTTGGTCTAGCATGAACTATCTATATTTTTAAAAAATGACATGAGAATAAAACTCCTCTCTTCATTATTGGATTTCATATAGGGTATCGATAGAATAATGTTTATTGCTGCCTCAAACATTAATGATAATCTCTGTAAGCGTTGCATTCTGTTCTAGAATGGGAACCCAGGAGAGTGTGAGAATGAGTTTTCAGCAAGAAACAAAAGACCAAGAAAAATGTATCCAAAAAACACACACTTAAACTATCAGAAGCATCAAGATACATGTTCACAAATCCAATGATTTGCTTTGCTAAAAGTCTGTTGACTTATATGCTTCCCACATAATTTATTTGACTATGGAATTATAGCATAATTTGTTACACATACTAGATCACACACACACAAGCACACACAGATACACATGCCCTCAAAGCTCTTCAATTTTGAAAGCCCCCAAAGGCCACAGAATCTGAGTTTGTGACTCTTGAATAAACTTGAGGGGGTGGGAGGGAGGAGGCTAGAAAAGAAGTGAACGCATTTTAACTGCCAAGCAAGTTACACATCTGAGTGCTGAGATTCTGCTGGACACTATCCAAGTGGTTTTAGGATCCCGATCTTAGAGGTCACACAATGAGCCAAGCCCAGTGCCCTGATGGGGTGAAGCTTTGGCTCATGGTTCATGTCTAGAATTACCTCAATTAGCATTTTACTATGTCTTAAGGTTTTACCCATTTAAAAGAGAAGTTACTATGAGAAATCTGTCTTTTACTGGGATGAGATGCTTCTAAAGGAGATATTGAAGGACTGAAAGTGTTCATGAATCTATCAGATGAGTAAAGTTTAGGAGAAAGGCACAGGGAAGGGAGGAAAGTGGGAGAAAGAGGAAAAGGATTCAATTTACAAGGTTAGCTTTTCTTTCCCATGGAGAAATATGATATATTACCTCATTACATCTAAGATGGTTTTCTTGAAAATGACTCATTTCTTTTATTCTTTGGTAATTGTGATACTGCAAATTCTAATAATTTATTATTTTTATTTAAGCTCATACTGGATAAAGAAACTGCTCAACCTACTAGTTGCACTAACTCCTATAAATCAACATGAATTGCCATGTGTGAGTTGAAGATTTATGAAAAAATGTCTATTTTGAATGTAATGGATTCTGGCACATCCTCTTTCTAGTCACTACCTTTGCTATCCTTCTAATTTTGATCCAGTGAGCTTTTTGTGCTGTTTTCCTGTCACATTGTCCTGAAAGCTCTTTGCTGCTCATATACTCATATACCAAACACTCGCCTTCTTCCCTTTGCATACATGTTTCTCTCTCCAGAAAGCTCTCCTTCCCTGTTTTTGAATGTTCTGATTTGCCTTTGGGTTCTTGCTGGACAAAAGCTCTTCCTCCTCTAGGGAAGCTTAGCATTTGGTGGTAATGAAAATAGGTATTAGTCCTTGCCAAGGCATGTTCATCCTTTAAGATACATAATCGTTTCTGTATTATTTTCTACTTACTGGTATATTTTTGCTTCTCTCTGCTCCCATTAGATTGTATATGATTCATCTTTGCATCTGCCAGAGCTCCTATCCTATATTCTGTGCTCACTTAATGTTGGTCAGATGAATTTAGGAATGAATGAATGCAAAAGCAAATGCATGTGTGAATGTTTGTCCTATACCTACTCTGGATCCAACTCTTCCTTTCTCCTCTTTACAGTTGACTACAGAGGAAGGGAGAACATTTTAGTTACAGCCATTGCCCAATTTGTCTGAGGCAACTTGTACACCACTGAGAAACCATCCAGGCACTTTTAAAACCAGACTTCTAAGTTTTTGACTTGTAGAAAATAAGTATGCTCCTTCTCTTTCCCTCAAATAGCTCTAGAAAACAGAGTGAAGCTCTTCTCGAGGCCTTAATCAAGTAAATGGCCACGGTGGAGCAGCCCATGTGTCAGGGAATTGCAGATGCCCTCAAAGGAACTGTGCAAAGCCTATAAAACCTGAGGGTGGCCTCTAGCCAACAACCAGAAAAAAAATTGGGACCATCAGTCAAATAAGGACAAGGAAATGAATTCTGCCAACATCATGAATGAGCTTGGAACTGGGTTCTTCCCCAGTTGAGCCCCCAGATGAAAATGCATCCTGAGCGACACCTTCACTACAAATTTGTGACACCTGGAGCAGAAGACTCAGCTGACACATACCTGAAGTCTCGACCCATGGAAACAGATAATAAATATGTGCTCTTCAAAGCTGCTAAGTTTGTTATAAAGCAATGGAAAGCTCATGCAGCACTTTTTAATCATCCACATGATGTAGAAATGGTGTCTTAGACTTGTGTTTTATAGCTAACAACATCCTAAATGATACTCTTTCTCAAGGTAAAAATAAGAGGGTGGACTGAATCTTCTCACATGTTTGTTTTCTTAAGAATAGTTTTTTTCAGAGGCCCCTCTCCCTGGCTAATAGTCTCCCATTGCACTGACAAGAATTGCATCTCATACTCATTCCTAAATTGGCCACTGATAAGAGGAATGCTGAAACCATGACCAGTTTTGGCTCATCCAGATTTATGCCCCCGGGACCAGAGAAAACCCAGCCTCTCTGTTATATGTGACCACTTAGGAGCTGAGAAAAACTAGGATTTTGGTGGTAAGAAAAGGGGGTAGGTAACAATGTTGGGTGGACAGTAATAATGTCAGCCTCAGCAAGAACAGCGTGGCTTTGTTTCCCATTTGTAAAAGCAGGACCTGGACTAGTTCTATGTCTGTGGGAAGATATGAACACTGATAGTTGCTCCTACAGCATTGTGTTGAGAAGTATTCTGTGGCCATAGCTGGCCTCAGAAGGAGGCACTACACGGGCAGATTAACAGGGTCTGCTAATTAACAGGGAAGGAGAAATTATGCACAATTGTGATTCTAATGTTTAAAGGCAACTGTGATGAAAGAATAAAATTATTTAAGAGTATAGATTACAGAGTCACACCACCAATCTGGGCTTTGCCACTTAATAAGATTGTGGTCATTGGCATTTTAATTTTGCTTCTGTATTCCCAACTGTAAAATAAGGAAAAAAGTAAGGATTAAATGAGATAGTGCACGTGAAAATTCTTAGCCCACTGTTAAAATGTATGTGTGCTAAGAGCACTGGGTAAATAACTTAAGAAATGTTACCTACTATCATATAGAGGCACACAAGATCATTGTGTTGACACTTAAAAGGAAGATTTCTTGTACCAAAGAAAGACTCATGGCAGCTTGGTAAAAGCAGTTCCACTCAGGGCAAAGTTTCCCTATTGATGATACTGACATGATGGATAGACTTGGCCTGTCTGGGACTTTCTGGTTTTGCCTGATGTAATTGTAATATTCCCCTTTTCACTCTTAAAGGTATCCTGATTGTTCTTACTGAGGTTTTGTGTCAGAAGAACTTTGCTAGAAATGTTTCTCCTTTTAAAAGGCATTTCTGGTTCTGGACAACTTCCATGTGAATTCTACAGTCCAGTCATGAGTTTCTGATGGCTGGGTAGAATTTAGTGTTTGGCCATGTCATTCTTGCCTGCTTTAGTCTTCTTTAGCACTTGTACTTCCACACTTAGACATTCATTCTTTGCCTTTTTTTTTCAAATTGAAATGCAGATGCTCTGTCCCCAGAAGCAGCAATTCACCAGAATTAAAACTGAGTTGGATGGAAACTTCACAGTTAGTCCTACTGAAGCAAGAATGGTTTCCTATTCTGAGATATTTATCATCATTTCCAAATTATGAAACAAATACTATGGGGTAAAAGTATAAGAGTGAAGTCTTTCATAAAATCCAGTAAAATCCTGTGATATTGATGCAAATCAATGAGAGCAAATAAAACTAAATGTAAAGTATTCTTGCATATGTAAATACAGAGGAAGGGATTCGTCATTTTCCCACAAATAAATTGGCCTGAAACTGGCCATGCATTAACCTAGATTGTCTCCTACATTTCCTGAGAGCTCACATTGACTAATGTTTCTTTGATCAGTGCATATAGAAAAGGAACTAGAAAAAACACATCTGACTAAGACAAAAGTCTATATGGACATTGTTTATTTTCTAACAGAATATAGCATAACTGCCAAAACACTGAAGCAGGTAACTAGTAGTTCTATCAATTCATCTTTAGGTAGCTGCATTATACATAAGTTTAATGTCTTCTCATTAATTATGTTTTATCATCATTATATCATAATACATATAAACTTGTATATATAATCAATAAACTTGGAAAATTATTATATTCCAAAAAATAATTTAACAGCCCATTTCATACTGCTAATAAGCATCTAAATCATCTCATAAAGAGGGAAGTTAAATTCTACCCTTGTTCTGAATTTCTTACCATTGCTCATAGAAGACTGTCATCTCTTCATCTCCAAATGTTCATGTTCCTCAAAATCTATTCATGGAGTAAAAGATGGATATTTAGGGGAGACCATGGGATGTATAGTTATCAGTTTTCTTTAACCTTTAATCAACTTTATTTTCTCAATCTCAATTTTAAGATGTAAAAATATATTATCTTCTCCTAATGAAGTACTAAAATTAGAATGTTTCTTTACAAGATATTCCAAACATAAAAGAATCTATTGCTTTGCAAAACATTAGGCCTTCCCTTTTGTGTAAATGCCATAGGCAGCATGGGACCCTGTGCCTGCTCCGACCTCTATGTATTTCCTGAGTAAACATAGAGTTTGATGTTCTATCATCAGCATGTAGCTCATCAGCTTAAAGGCATGATTAAACTAGGGAATCAAAACAGCCATTGGTACAAAATACAGGCATATAAGCACAACAAAGGGAAATTTTCTGTCAAAGCAGTGCCAAATTAATTTGCCCCTCCATACTTAATCATGCATGATAAGTTTTATTGCTGCTTCTATAATCTTACTTTTATTAACACTGCTATCAAATTCAGAATCCAAGGATTTTATTAGCACAGGTGCCTAACAAATAAAAAACAAAACACATTTATGCATGGGAATTTAGAATCATAGCTAATGAGTTAATTTTTATTTTTACCGTTAAAGTTAGTCTTACATATGTAGGAAATTCTGTAGTGAATATCTTAATTTTTTACCATGGAAATATTATTAATATTGGTATATGTGTTCCTACTTGTTTCTGCCCCACAATAAATCTTTAAATAAAAATGTCCCAAAATCCCATTTGGCATAATTCCCTGAGAACCACCTGTGTGAAAACACAGAGACCACACATGATACATGAAATTTAAATGACAATTAGAAACTCAAAATGACTATGATCAAAGTCTAAGAGAGCAGATATTCAGGACAGACAACACTGCTTAATTTTCCCTTTTGTGCTCAGAAACCAGTAGCTTGGGAGAAACCCAGGCAAGTGACGTGCCAAGGGGTGTCTTGAAAGGATTTACTCCCACCTGTGATCTCCACCAGCACTTCTCACCTGACCACTGCTATACTGCCTAACCTGTCTCCAGCTTCCAGCGTGGCCAATGTCCCTTGACCCTAGTTTTATGTTTTCTTTTTTTCACACTCATCAGAGTGATTCTTCAAAAATGTATATTACTTCATCTCCCTTCCCTGATTTCAACTCTCCAATGGGTTTCCTTTAATTCTAGAATAACATCCAACACTTGTACCTGCTTTCACCTTTGCTCCTTTTTCTGACTTTTCTACTCATCTTACCATCATCCACTGGCCTCAGCCGCACTCACTTCTTTTATGTCTCTTGAGCATACTGTGCATGCAAACATCTCAGGGCTCTTCTCACTGCTTTGAACATTCTTCACCCATGTACTCACACAGCTTAACTTTATTTTGGTCTTGGCTCAAATGATGCTTCATTGTAGAGGCTTTCCTGATAATTCTCTACCAAAATGGTGATTCATTCTCTCTCTCTCTCTCTCTCTCTCTCTCTCTCTCTCTCTCTCTCTCTCTCTTTCTCCCTTCTTCCTTCCTTCCCTCCCTCCCTCCCTCCCTAAATCGATTTGCCTTTGCCCAGTTTTCTTTTTTTACTGGCATTTATACATACCTATGTAATTAGTGTCTGTCTCTTTTACTAGAATCTAAGTTCCAGAAAGGTAGGGGATATTGTCTTATTTATTGATGTATCTTTAGCATCTAGTACACTGCCTGGCATAGAATAAGTGTTCAGTAAATATTGTAAATATTGATTGAATGAATAATATCAAAAGCCACTATGGAACTAAGTGTGGAATAAGCAGTACTCACCCACAGGCTTTCACTGTGCACGTGGGATTCCCAGAGGAGACCTTAAGGAGGGAGTTATACTTGAAGTTGGATGGAAGGATGAATAGGTAACCTTTTACCTATCAATTTACTTCCAACAACGGATCAATAATCTGAAGTTGTGGATCATTGTTGGAATGATAAATCCTTAGTAATGCCATAGACTATCTTTTTAAGTGTTTTACATCATAGCATCTTTTTTGACCAGTTCAGGCCAAAACATGCAGGTGAACACAATAAAGTTAAATGAATACTCAGAAATACCTGATGCCTTAAAAACATACTCTTTCAAGGGCTTGAGCCACTAGTGGTTAAGATTGCACATGAAAATGCTGAAAGTACTATAGGCCTTACTTGAAATGCTTCAGTGGACAGGTTCTGACAAAACAAAGCTCATGACAGGAAAGTTTAGTTTTTTGTTTTTTTTTTTAAATATATTTTATTGACTTTTTACAGAGAGGAAGGGAGAGGGATAGAGAGTTAGAAACATCGATGAGAGAGAAACATCAATCAGCTGCCTCCTGCACACCTCCCACTGGGGATGTGCCCACAACCAAGGTACATGCCCTTGACCAGAATCGAACCCAGGATGCTTGAGTCCGAAGACCGACGCTCTATCCACTGAGCCAAACCAGCCAGGGTAGTTTAGTTTTTTTGAATAACAAGTTTAGAAGAACCTTGGATTACTTCTTAAAGCAGTTCTAATACCAACCAAACTCGAAAGGGGCCATGATACCTCTTCTAGAAAGCTGGCCTGGCATCCATGGACAGTATCTCCAGGGTGGGTCCCTTGGATGTTATACTACAGTGGAGTGTGTTTGGACTCTAGATTTTATACTCACTCTAATTGTGGAAATCAAGGCCCCAGTTATGTTAAAGTCATAGCAGGGATGTATGCCTTCATTATGTTTCAATACCCCACTGAGGACACCTACTTTCGGAGAAATGTTCATTGAATTTGGGAGACAGAGTGATATAGTGGAAAGTTCACAGATACCAGGGCCAGACTCTTTTGCTTTATGTTTCAACTTAAATGTAATAATGATATGATCTTGAGAAAGTTACTTAGCTTTAGGTAGTTCATATTTTTATTTTAATTGAAAAAAGAGACTATTTAAGGTTAAAGCAGTTAGCATAGTACTAGACCTATGATAGGAATTTATTAAATGTAGTAGTGAAAGTAACAATGGCTACTATTTACTAAGCAATCCTATATAATAAAACCCTAATATGCAAATCAACTGAACAGCGGAATGAACAGGCACTATGAAGCACACTGACCACCAGGGGGCAGACGCTCAATGCAGGAGCTTCCCCCTGGTGGTCAGTGTGCTCCCACAGGGGGAAAGCCACTCAGCCAGAAGCCTGGCTCTTGGCTGGCAAGCACAGGGGTGGTGGTGGGAGCCTCACCCGCTGGTGGTAAGGAACAAGGGGTCCTGGACTGTGAGAGCCCCGGACTGCAAGAGGGATATCTGACTGTCCACTTAGGCCTGAATTTTGTGCACCAGGCCTCTAGTATACTATAAGCCAGAAACCAAAAGATACTTTACATTTATAATTTCAATTGATCCTCACAAAATACTATGAAATGAGTATAATCATTATCTTTCTTTAAGAGATTTAACAGGTCTGGAGACTGAGATTCCAAAAGGCTAAATAACTTTTCCAAACTCACAAAGCAAGAAAGTGGGAATTGGATCTAAGTATGATTGAACATAAATCCAAGTTTCAAGCACTCTGTCAAGCTTCCTCTCCAAATAGGAAATGTGTATTAATAATAACAATTAATGTGATATATTATTATTCTTCAAGCACATTGGTCTCATCCCATAACAAAAATGGAAGGAAAATCATTAACTAAACAACCAGAATTTATTGAGTCACTTCTATGCTCCAGGTGTTGTGCTTTACATAACTGTGAGGTGAATATTATTCTGCATTTTATAAATGATGAAACTGGGGGCTTAGAGAGGTTAAAGCACTTGCTTAAGGGCATTAGACAACTGAAAGCCAGGATTGGAACCTAGTGTTCACATGAAGTAGTGGGCATGGAAGAGTTGAGATGTGAAGACGGAGGGACATAGTTAGAGGTGTGGCAGGGGAAGTAGTTAGAGCCAGTGGTCAAGGGCCTTAGATGCCTTGATATGGAGTTTAGTCTTCATTCTGAGTAATAGTTAGAAAACAGAGAATTAACATGATCAACTAAGGCATTTTAAAAAGATCTCTCTGATATCAAGGTCATGGATTGACTTAGGTAGCTCAGCATAGAAATATTAGTGGACTGTCTAGATTCCCACTAATCACATTTACTTATCCTGGGTGCTATGAAGGACTATATTTCCCAACTTTCCTTGCAGTTATGTTGGGTCCACATAACTGAGCTCCAGTAATTATATACACTTATCCCAGGTCTAACTATAAATCACCCTGGATAATCCTCCACTCTCTTGTTACCATATTTTCATGACAAGATGGATCTTTGATTTATCACTTAAGTGACACCCAGTGAACTACCAACCTTGCTCTATACAAACTAATTAAAAGAAGAAAAACTTTTATCATTAAGCCACTGAAATCTGGAGTTTTATTTGTTATGGTCAATCCTTTTCCTTTATAGCCTACCTTTACTAATTAATATTCTCCTCATAGGAGGGCAAGTACTTCCTATGGAGTGCATGAGCAATAAAGATGAGGAATGGGAAAGAACTGTTTCCCTTAGAAACCTAAGTTTCACAAGGCAACAATTTTCATCACTCTATTTTAGCAGAGTAGATAATCATGTTGGCTCTAAGACTTAAGATGTTTCTTAAGAGCAAAGTGGCTGATTCTATCAATGTGATAGCCAGCTTCCAAAATGGCCCCCAATAATATTTGCTTCCAAGTGTTCATTCATCTGAGTAGTCTTCTTTGAGGTTGACTTAGGGCAATTTTTGTGACCAATGAAATATTGTGGAAATGATGGCACGTGGCTTCAGGAAATAAAACGTACTTCAGCTTCTATTGTGGTTTCTTTGATTACTCACTCTAGAAGAAGCCAATGTCATCCATGAAGATAGTAAGCAACCCATGGAGAGGCCCATGTTGAAAGGAACTGAGGTCTTCTGTCAACATCTAGCACTGACTTTCTAGCCACGTGAGCGAGCCATGTTAGAAGATCCTGCAGCCCCAGTCAAGCCTTCAGATAACTGCAGCCCACAGTCTTTTGAATTGTCCAGCTAAGGTTCCAGATGTTGTGGAACAGAAACAAGCCATCCCCACCATGCCCTTTCTAAATTAATGACCTACGGAAATAATGAGAAATACTGGTTATTGTTGTTTGAAATCACTGTTTTAGGACATTGTTATGCTGCAGTAGACTAAAGCAGCCACAAAAGCAGCTCACAATAGAATCAAAGAAGACCTAAGTAGGATTCCTGTGCACAAAGTGCCTGTGGAGGCCTGATTCTGGGACAATAGGCCTGTCTCCCTCTGGTGTGGACTTCTGACTTCTGTGGTAGTTCTTCAGCAGAGCTGTGGCTGCTTTTCCCCTGCTGCCTGGCTCTAGAAGCCACCACAATAAATAATGCTCGTGCTCTGGAGAAAGAACCTGGGGTATTTCTCCCTTTGATGAGATTTCTAAGTAGAATGGCAACACATTTTGTTAAGTTCTGATGTTGTCATTTTATTCCTAATTTGAATTATCTTGAATGTCAAATGGAATTTGAGTGTTAGCCTGTCTTATGGACACATTCCTTGAAACATACTGTGCTAAAATCAGGGTTTTATCAGTCAATTCATCCTCTTTTTTAGAAACTGCAATTGGGTAGTCATATTATCATGCAGTGTAAAGGTCACTGGATTACAAGTCAGATGGACTTGTCTTGACCATACCTCTAAAGAGACAGATCATCTTGAGGAAGTTATCAACTATTTCTCTACCTATAAAAGTCAAGAGATGCTTATGACATTTAAATATAAGGAACAAGAGTGTTGTGAGTGAGTGTAGATAATATACAGGGACTGTTTTGGTAAAATATAAAAGGATATTTTATTCAGAGGTTGTGTGCTAAGTGTGTACTGTGGACCACACACTACTGCATTATGCTAGGCTTTGGAAATGCTCAGCATACAGATCAAAGGTCAGGCCTTCTTAGAGATTACATGATTTTGCAGGTAAAGTATACTAGCTGTCTATTGCTGCCATAACATATTACCACAAACTTTGTGGCTTGAAACAATATAAATGCATCCTCTTACAGTTCTGCATGTTAGAAGCCCAACACGGGTCTCACTGGGCTGCAATCAAGGTGGAAGCAGAGCTGCTTTCCTTTCTGGAGGCTCTACGGGAGAAACATTTTCTGTGCCTTTTTCAGTTTCAAACAAGCTGTCTGCATTCCTTGGTTCATGGCCTCCTTTATCCATCTTCAGAGATAGCACTGTATCATCTCTGTGACCATCTTCCACAGTCACATCTCTCTTTGACTCTTCTACCTCCCTCTTCCACTTTTTGTAAGCACATTGAGCCCACATGGCCAACCCAGGATACTCTTGCCATCTCAAGGTCCTTAAGTTTCTATCTGCAAATTCACAGGTCTGGGGCTTAGGAGGTGGAATTTTTTGTGTGGGGTGGGCATTATATTGCTTACCACATAAAGTACATAGAAATATTCTAAATTACCACTTGCTCTTCATTTTATATTACTATAACCCAAACCATGCAACACAATTTATGACAGTGTTTTGTTTTACACCTGTCTTAAGCCTGACTTCCAGAATTTGATTTTGATTAAGAAATGATTCTGTCTTAATTCTACCTAGAACTTTGCTATTGTTTTTTCCCTCAAACTATTGGGAGCTGGAGGTGAAAAAGAACCCGGTAGCCAGAGGAGAAAACCCCAATGCATTTATTATTTCTATGGGAAGCCTGGATGCATGATATCTTATTCATTGACCTGGATCAAAACCAGTGTTGAAACCTTTTTGCTGAGACGTGATGCTAAGACCCTGAGGAATGAATTTACTTTTGAACAGACAAGACCATCAGTGACAACCACTGTCTATTTCTGGCATTTTAAGTCAAGATTTTTAGAGTGTCAGAACCTGTTATAACTTGGATTGAAATATGACAACCTGTCAAAAAATTCCCACAACATAACATCCCCTTGAGGTTAATAGACAAAATTATATGATGGCATAATTTGTGTAATATAATTCATAAATTCCTCCTCATAAAGTCTCAGGGGTGGGATTTTATAAATATATAGTCAGTTTTGCTTCACCACTATGTAATACCTGGTCCTTTATACTTGAAACATATTTACAAAATATAGTGAGATGCATTTCCAGTCAATTCAATTTGATTAAGGGTTTGTAAGTAATCGACAATACATGGTACACTCCACTTGGTGCTGCAGTGGCTACATTAGAGGAATGAAAGATGGCTCCCACTCTCAAAGACCTTTAAAAAGCTTGTTGCTGTGACGATGTAAACACAGAAAATAACGGAAGAACCTTCTAAGTCAATATACTCAAGCCTGCTATAGACCAATGAACTATGAAAGCTCTGTGGGTTGTGAGTGGTGAGGTGAGGGCTGAAGGGATGTTTAGGGAGTCGAGCTAGGATTTGAAAAACAGGGAGCAGGACATTCTAGGTCAGCGGTTCTCAACCTGTGGGTCGTGACCCCTTTGGGGATCGAACGACCCTTTCACAGGGCTCTCTTAAGACCATCAGAAAACACATATATAATTACATATTGTTTTTGTGATTAATCACTATGCTTTAATTATGTTCAATTTGTAGCTATGAAAATACATCCTGCATATCAGATATTTACATTACGATTCATAACAGTAGCAAAATTACAGTTATGAAGTAGCAACGAAAATAATTTTATGGTTGGGGGTCACCACAACATGAACTGTATTAAAGGGTCGCAGCATTAGGAAGGTTGAGAACCACTGTTCTAGATGGAAGGAATGTTATGAGTAAAGTTCTTAAGATCAGAATAAAAATTTATTGTACAAAATACATTAAGATTATCAAGCTTCAAAAAGGAAGAAGGAGCCATGAAATATAAGACAGGACAGCATTTGGGCATATTTATTTGTGCCTCTGTTCATGTGTGTGTGTGTGACTTATACACAGAGCTCAGTCTGTGGCTGAGTCAAGGAAAGGGCACAATGCCACCAAAGAGCACTAATAGGTACATTTATTGAGTGTGGGCTAGGCATTTGCATGCCTGATCTCATTTAATCCTCACCACAGCCATCTGCAGTAAGCAATATTAATATCTTAGTTTTACAGATTTAAAATTTGAGGCTTGAAAAAATTATGTTTTGAGTTCATGGCTACACAACTAGCAAGCGACAAAGCTGGCTTTCTAATTCACATTATTGGCTTTGGCCCGCCATGGTCGGCAAACCGCGGCTCGCGAGCCACATGCGGCTCTTTGGCCCCTTCAGTGTGGCTCTTCCACAAAATACCACGTGCGGGCGCACTTGTACAGTGCGATTGAAACTTCGTGGCCCATGCGCAGAAGTCAGTATTTTGTGGAAGAACCCGTATTTTGCGGAAGAGCCACACTCAAGGGGCCAAAGAGCCGCATGTGGCTCGAGAGCCACAGTTTGCCGACCACTGGTTAGGGTAACCCGTTTCTTCAAAATAGTGCAAATTATTAGCAATCCAGTCTGTTCTGCTGAACTTAAGGTTTTTCCTCTTTTGTTATATGCTATTGGTAAAAGGGAACAATATCAATATACTGAGGACATCATGTTGCTTCTTACATAATTTTCCCCAATACATTCACCGTTTGTAGCAGTTAGGGGCAAGCTTTCTCATGATTAAAGAGAAAACATTGCCCTGGACAATGCGGCTCAGTTGGTTGGAGTGTCATCCTGGACACCTAAAGATTGCAGGTTCAATTCCCAGTCAGGACACATACCCAGTTGGGGCTCATGAGGGAGGCAACCTATCAGTGTTTCACTCTCACATTGAAGTATCTCTCTCTCTCTCTCTCTCTCTCCCCACACACACACTTCCTCTCTTTCTAAAAATCAATAAAAGAATGTCCTCGGTGAGGATTAAAAAAAATTAAAGCCCAGTTGGTGTTTCTTAGTGGTTAGCGTCAACCAGGAGGTTATGGTTCAATTTCAGGTCAGGGCATTGAACCCCATTTGAGGGCTCGATCCCCAGTGGGGGGCGTGCAGGAGGCAGCCGATCAATGATTCTCTCTCAGCATTGATGTTTCTATCTCTCCCTCCCTCTCCCTTCCTTTCTCTGAAATCAATAAAAAACATATTTAAACATTTAAAGAGAAAGCATTAGCTATATAAGACTTGAGAAAAAATGAAATAAAAGTCCTGCAAATGCCCCTTCCTTGAGTGCAACTGGTGTCTGGCATAGTGGGTTCAAGAACAACTTCACTTTTTACTAAGTTAAACCATCTGAAGTAAAAGATAGCATACCGTAGATACTCTTTTGTACTTGATTTTTTCGCTTTACCATATGTCTTTAAAATAACATCATATCAGTTCATTTTTTAAAAATCAGTTGTACGGTGCTCCATTGTATGAATGTATTATAGTTGATTCCAATAAATCTCCAATATTTGGGCATTTATATTATACTCCTATCATGTCACTTAAAACAATGATGAAACGAATAACCATGGCATATCTATATTTTAAGAATACCATTAGTGTAATATCCTAGTTTTGTTAGACCTACCAATTTCTCCTCCACAGTGCTGTATTAAGTTGCATTTTTACTTATCCCCACATATAACTGCGCCTTATTCCCTAAATTATCAATAGAATGTGCTGTCGTGTTTTTAAAATTTTTGCTAGTCTGATGGTGATAAATAGTACGTCAGAATAGCTTTATGTTGCATTTATCTTACCAAAAATATAGTTGAACATATTTTTCACATGTTTAAGATCTAATTTTTATCTTTTTTGGTGAATTATCTATTCATGTCTTTTGCCTATCAGTTGCTCTCTCAGTTTTTAACATTACACAAACAGATATTGATATAAATACAGATACACACACAAACATATATGGGATATACACACATATATATGACATACACATATATAACATATACATATATCAATATTTGGTGTATGGGAGGATGCTACAACCCACTGAGCCACCTGCCTAGAGTGCTCCAAAGTACTTTTTAAAGAATCAGGTGTAGAAAGATTTCTGGTACCAAGAATTAACCAATCAGATGCAACCTTATTATGTGACATGACCAATAAGATGCAGCTTTCTTATGTGACCTATATATTGTTTGTTCAGGTCAAGGCATTCATATCCAACAGCTATTGTGTTGACTGTTGTCATTTTTTATTTGACAATCTAAGGGAAAAGGGGTCAGTGCCCTTGACTAAATAGATATTGCATGTTTTAAAAATTCTTGTGGCACACCAGTGTGCTGTAGCACAAGGGTTGAAAATTGCTGCTCTAGGCTTTTCCAGTTACTATAATATCATCCTCAAAAAAGCAACACTCCCCCCACCCTTTGTATTTCTCTAGTTGAGTCTGTTGTCTAAATGCATTGAAAAATACCTTCTGCACATTAAACAGTAGTTTAGATGGTGGGCATCCTTGCCTTGTTCATATTTAGATGGAAATGACTATAATATTTCCCATTAACTAAGATATTAGCTTTAGGACTGTGGTCTCTGGATATAATGAATCTTGTCAAAATCTTTTCAGGATCTATGGATTATTATTTTATGATTTTCTTGTGCTAGCATTTTTATTCAGATTGTTATTGTTGTTATTTGAACTCTATTTAAAAAGTTCTGTAGCTTTGAATAATCTACCCAATCTCATTTTTTTCCTATAGTCAGCTGTATTTTTCACGCATGCTTTTACAAAGTGCTGTATTTTTCTACAGGAGCCTGTAGTTGATTCAGGGAAATTTTATGGAGCAAAGAGGTATAGTCAATCTTAACTTTCAAATCTTAAATAAATGTGAGAACATTAGTTTTGTTTTGCCTCTTGCCAAGGAATTTATTTTCCCAGATTGGAGCACTCAGAGAATTTTGTTTATAAATCTTCAAGGTTATTTTCATTAAATTAACCCCGGGCTCAATTTATTAACTCAAATGGTAGTGCTTTGGCATATAATATTCTACACAATCAGACAGAAAGATAGAGATAGATAGATAAGCAAAGGTGTTTAAAATATAATATAACATAAAATGTTTCTGACTACTGATCTTTCTACTAAACTGGGACCAATGTACCAGTTTTGATGTGTGAATTGCTTCTCTGTGTGATATATATAAATAGTTCTAGGTGTTTGTTAGCAAGCTTTGTCTATGTACTGAGGGACACTCATTTTTATCACTCATTTGCAGAGCTGGATGGGTGCGAAGAGATCAACCAAAGAACTTGTATGCATATATGCATAACCCATGGACACAGACAATAGGGTGGTGGAGGCCTGGTTGCAGGGGGCGAGGGGAGGGAGGAAGGGGCAGTGGTGGGCTAAAAACAGGTCAACAGGAGAAAAAAGGGGACATATGTAATACTTTCAATAATAAAGATTTAAAAATAAAATAAATATTTCATGATAATAATTTTTTTTTAATCCTAACCTTAGGATATGTTTTTTTTTATTGATTTTTAGAGAGAGAGATGAAGGGAGGGAGAGAGAGAGAGAGAGAGAGAGAGAGAGAGAGAGAGAGAGGCCTTGAGGCCTTGATGTAAGAGAGAAACATCAATCAGTTGCCTCCCACACTCAAGTGAACCTGCAACCTAGGTTTGTGCCCTGACCAGGAATCAAACCCATAACCTTTTTGGTGTATGGGGTGATGCTCCAACCAACTGAGCCACCCAGCCAGGACTATCACTCATTTTTATCTACCTTTATCTATTTACAACTCTTCACCCTTGGTCCATGAACAGACAAAGGGAGACATCGTCTCTCAATTTCCACGCAGTGGGAAGCTCACACAGCCCTGAACATGGCAGCCCAAAGCTGCCTGACATTTCCCAGGTTCTGGAGACTAGCCCTGCTCCATTTCCCTGGGAGGGTGAGAGATCTGCTCATCAGAGTATGGAGGTCCCCTCTCTCCTGGCATCACTAGTGTTGTTTCCTCTTCTCACAATACAAGGAATGGAACATGCATCAAATGACCTAGAAAATATAATAATTTGTAGGTATTGCATGTTTTACAGGTTACCAGTACTTACAAATATACTTTCTCATTAGGTACATTGCTTCAACAATTCTGGGAGGCAGGTAAGATGGGGTAGTTTCATTTACATTCAGAACATAAGTAGCTGAATCTTAAAGAGGTGAGGGAGAGAGGTTGAATTAGAAACCAGGTCAAGAGATTAAGCTTTCTTTTTCAGCATCTATTAAACCCTTTCTGTACCTTTGAGGCTTTTAAAGAAATTTCTTTAAAGTTTTTCAATGTGTAAAGTTGACGATGGGATTAGATGATTTATAATGTAGTTTGTAGGTCAACAACTCGGTATTTCCCACTGCAACATAAATATGCGACACACACACACACAAACATTGCACACACATTTCTCATAAATACACTATCTTCTCTATTTGCATTGTTACTCCTGAGTTCAAGCCCTCATAACCTCTCACTTTAAATATGTTAATAATCTCCTTATTAACCTCCCCTCCCCCCACGTCTGCCTCCACTTTGGTCCCCTACAATCCATCTTCCATGCTTACAGCCAAAAGAAGTTTAAAGTCTAGACCTGGCCATGTAATTCTGCAGCCCCAAACACAAGTGATTCTTGTTTGTCTTCAAAACCAATTCAAGCCCTTTAGCTTGGTGAATGAGACTATCTTCTTACTTCTCCTCACACTCTAAGCTCTAATTCTGGATACCCTTGAGGGTTTCCTTACAGGACCGCCCATGCCCAAAATATTATTGGAATAAATTTAGCTCTGTGACTTGGTCTTCTTCTATATCAAAGGTAGGCATTTGTGGATGAATTTGCCAGAACAAGGAATGAAATTTGTAGTTCTAGAATGAGAAAGATGGTTGGGCCACATAGGGTTTGAGTCCATGATGACTCTGATCTCATTGTATACTCAATAATAACATCTTCCAGTTGGCTCATGGGTATGATGATAACCATGAGTGTGTTAAATGTAGATTTAGCTCTATAATCAAGAATATTATTTGGGTTGATAAGAGATATAATAATGGCAGTTATATGGTGATTACTAAATTTGGGCATTTTTCTTAGCACTGCATATTTTGACTTGTTTAACACTTTTAACAACCTCATGATGTAGGGGCTATTATTATACCCATTTTACAAATGAGGAAGATGAAGCACAGAGAAGTTAAGTTCCCTGCCTAACATCACACAGCTAGTGAATGACAGAGCTGAGATTTGAATGCAGGTGGTGGAGCTCCGTACTTCATACCTTCCCTATTACATTCTGCTGCCTTTCCAGTAGGCCATATACACCAAAGGCAGAGTGATCATGACAATAGCCTCACAGGGTTTTGAGGGTTAAATAAGGGACCATTGTGCAGATTCTATTGCAGTACTTGGTACAGCATAGATGCTAAGCATTTGCTGAAAATAAAGAAAGATGCTAAATTCACAGTTTTGTAGATTAGTCACCGATATAATCACGATACATATTCCTTCCCCAGGTTACATTTTTTAGACTAATAACAGCATCTAGTATAATGAAATCTTCAATTCCCTAACTCTAGCTCAAAGTCACTGAAAAACACGAACTAAAGGCTGTGGCTTCACTTCTGTGAAATACACAGCTGAGGTATTTAGCTGAGTAGTTCTAACCACCATGCACAGGTTCATCTGAGGACACGCCTACCTAAAGTCAACTAACATAGTTCAGCACAGAAGTTCTCAAACTTGTGTTCTCTCAGGGCCCCTTTGCAATCTTGCACATCTCTTCTCATGCCTACTTGTGCATTTAATTGCTGTGTGGAATCTGGAAAACGCCATTATATGGTGTGAAAGAGAATAAGAAGAAATAAACAAAAGCAACTAACATTAAGAAAATAAGTTTGGCTCTGCCAATACTCTAAAATGGTCTTTGGGATACCTAAGGGTTCCCGAACTGTACTTGGAGAATCACGGTTCAGCAGATAGTAAATGTTTCATTAAAAAGTTTTTAATATAGTAAATTGACAAATTCCACTGAACATATATACAGCATAATGTCATTCCTTAAGCAAATATAAAATAAGCGAATACTCATCCTTAGGCCTCCTTACTCATTTGAATGCACACTCTCACCACACACACATACCTTATGGATGAAGAAATTGAGGATTGATTAGTAAGGCTAAATAACTGTTCCAACGTCACATAGATAATAATTGTGTAGACCACATTAATTTTGAAAAATCCCAATTTAGACTTAATTTTAAGCCTAGAATTCTTTTGAGGAGTTTACAAGCCACCCAGCACTCTTGAGCTTCAGATCTTCATACTCATATTCATAGCATAGCTTTGACTGAATACTAATTGATTTAGTCAACTACTCTATCGAATTTGTAGATCAATCAGATCAGTCAAAACAAATAAGCCGATTTTGGCCCAAGACACACCCCAACCCTTATTTTGAATTATTTACTGCACTTGAAATCCATTGTTGTTCATTAAGGAATGGAGCAAGGGTAAATATGTAATGAAGCTAGGATATACTGTCAGGGCAGTAAAAACCCAAATAGCAGAGGGTCAGAGTAGCAAAATAACCCTCCATCATCCAAGCAAAGAGGACTGAGCCCTGGGAAGAATGAGGCCCAGCATTAACCTAACTATTTCATGGAGCACACTCCCTAGGCCTTCCCATCATAATTGGTCGTGATTACAATCAGGGAGCAACCAGGTTGGCATATGGAAGAATAACAATTCTTTGCTTATATTCAGAAATTTCTGGACCATATCAAATCTCCTTGGTTTTGTCTGACATCACTGTCTCTTGAAAATTGAGAGGAAAAAGAGAGAAAGGAATACTCTTGCTTACTCATTCTGCAATTGAAAGAAGAGATAAAGAAAGGGGGAAAGTCAGGGAGATTTCACTTCCTCACCATAGGCGCAGGTTTACTGAAAAACACGTCCCTGACCAGGATCCAGCACTACAGATTCCCACGTGGGAGATGCCTTCAACTCATTCAAACTCATTTCAGGCTGAAAAAGCAGAACACTTTTGTAGTTGGGGAGGAAAAACAATGGGTTTTTATTTTTCTGCTACTCTAGGTAGGGTTCTATGAATTTGGGGGAGAGAAAATCCAAAGACCATCACTTTTACTTATTTAGTTATTTTAAAGATAAAATAGATATCAATTTTAGAAGGGTGTGTGTGTGTGTGTGTGTGTGTGTGTGAACAGTCACTAACTTTGGGGAATGAAAAGAAGAATTTTACTTGAAGGACTGTTAGAAATTTTTCAGGGGTACCCTGCTTAGCATATTTTCTTGGAAAATCAAATTAGGAAAAACATCAGGATTTCATTTGTTGAAATCAAGATGCTTAAAAACAGGACCGTATTTCATCGCTTTTACACACCTCTCACCTGTGTGAGGCCGTCCTCATTTTTCTTTTGTCCTTGGTAGTTTTTGGTCTAGTTTTAAGCACAGGTGGCTTTTTCCTCCTATTTTCTATTAGAACCAATTCCACAGCCCAATAGACTATGAAGAAAGTTTGAGGGAATTTTTTTAAATACTGACTCTTTCCCTGAAATTATTATTTTTTTAAAAAAATATCTTAACAGTATTTCTCCATCCAGTTATATCTCCCTTTAGTTATGCTTTAGTTATGCTTAAATAATTCTTTCTCCACTTTAGTTTTCATACCCTTAGGATATTTTCGGCAATCATCGTGTCTCTCATCAGCTATGCTTTTAAGCTGGAAATGGCAGCCTTATTTACCAATGACGCTATTTGAAATCCAGTGTTTGTAAATAGAAGTTTCGGATTGTAGGACTTGAAGCATTGGGGGCGAAACAGTTTATTTACTTATTTATTTTCATTTACTTCTTTGTCCTACCAAAGGAAAAAGGGCAGAAAAAAAGTATTTTCTCTGAAAACTGCAGAAGAAAGTGTTTGGCTCAGTTCATTCTTTCTGAAAATCTATGGGAATTTTCTCAGAGGGGAAGAATCTAACTCCATAGTATTTCTTTGTAAAAAAAAATGAGTCTATATGTTTCCTATAAGAATTGAAAACACCCTTTAGCAAAGGTTAGAACTAATTTATAAACAGAGCTTAGTGCATCTGAGAGGTGTAGGGATTAAGAAAAAAGAAAAAAATACACATATTTCTTTAAAGTAAGGTTTCAAATCATATTTTATTCCTTGCTTCATCAATACAATAATAATTGATTTTCTTATATGTTTTAAGTATTGGAGTAAGAAACAATTAAAAAGTCAGGGATCCTGCCCTTCAGAAGGGCATTGTGTAGTAAGGAATGAAAACAGGTAAACAGATAATAAAAATGCAAATGTAATAAGCACTAAAACAAATGGGCAAGGACAAGTTGGAATTTGAAAAATCCATTATCCAGTAGGTAAAGGAAAAACATTCCAAATAAATAGAATCATTACCATTCCCCCTGTCTGCTTTCTAAATTTGGATATTTACATATTAGATTTTCTTAAAGGGGAAAGGTAATTACATGATTTACAAGGTGTTCAGTTTGATGTTCTTATTAGAACTGGAGCTTTTATACATCAAAGTTAATGTAAACTTATGTGAAATAGGAAGGAACATCTGAAATAGACCACATAGATTCTGTTCACAATTCAGAGAAAGTTTTAAAATGTTACTTAAAATGCATCATAGAATCATAGTACAGAGAACTAGTCTCATTTGTAGTCTCATATTGCATCAAATGAAGGTGTGGTGTCATGACAACCAACTGATCTATATGTAGAGACAACCCATTGGGAGCAAGGGGGAAAGTTCAGGATTACTTTCACTATATTCCATTTAGATAATCCTGTTTTTAAAGGCTAGACGGTTAAGACACCTAATCCCACTCCAATTACTTTTTGCAATGTCCCAAGCAAAATCAGGTTGTTTTGCCTCTGGCTTGAGCTGACCATTTGTAGGTAAATTATTAATTGATTGACTGGATTATCACAAGATGAATAGGACTCAGCATTAAGTTCATTAAAAAGAATAGAAAGGAAAAAACAGTTGGTCTAGTTGTTTGACATCTCAGCATCTAAATTAAAATGGTTTTTTAATGAACAGTATTTAGTCATTACACCAGTCACTAAACTGAAAAAACTTGTATTATGTTTGCTAGAATAAAACTATATCTGCATATAACTTTAGATATATAGATAGCAAAGGCGATACTTTCACAGTTCCAGAACACTAAGCAGCAAACATTTTTTAGAAAAGTGAAACTTGCATTAGTCTGCTCTGCCAAAATAAGTTAAATTTTTTGTTAAATTATTTAATTAGAGGTCTTTGTAATTAAGAGCATTTGGAGTATGTAAAGGTAAAAAAATAATCTTAAAGCTTTGGAATATGTTGTTAAAGATTAGAAGAGGTATATTATTACATTTGGGCTGATTAATATTATCTATATGCCCTTTACCATATAGTAAGTAACTGTTCTAAGGGTAGTTTGGGGGACACTTTAA
The DNA here is from genome assembly GCF_000147115.1 of Myotis lucifugus. NCBI lineage: Eukaryota > Metazoa > Chordata > Mammalia > Chiroptera > Vespertilionidae > Myotis > Myotis lucifugus. Next base: position 2,081,779 of record NW_005871159.1, read on the forward strand.
CGAGTAGTTTAAATAGGTTTCAGGGTCTAAGCTTTCTCATCTTAAAAAATGAGGATTGCTTCAAGGATATAATGTATAATGTATAAGCAGAATCTAGCACATAATAAACTCTCAATAAAAAGTAGCTGGAATTATCAGAAATATGTTTCTTAGGTGCCCATATGTGCTTTTTTTTCAGATAATAAAAAGATTAACTGCTTCTTTATACTCATAGGAGAGGGCAAAGCCTATAAGGGAACCGCTTAGAGAGAGACTCTCCTACTCTCAAAGCGAGCAGTTGCCTTACCTAATCCTCATAAAAATCCAGACACAAGCACCGAGGATGGACAGAGATGGAGAGAGGGAGGCAGACACCAGCCAGCCTGGGGAGCTGCTCCCCTCAGGGCGCACTTGCCCGCCTCCCCGTGCAAACCTTTATGGGGCCCCACACTCATCTCTCCTGCCATCGCCTGAAGCTTCTCGGTGAGGACAAAAGTGTCCCGCGGTAGCTAGACCATCACTCAGCCACTGCCATAATTACTCACCTCCAGCAGATTCCAGAATTCTCCCTCCTGGACTCAGGGGCTATGTTGCAAGACTCTGAGCCTGGAGGCAATTAGCAGGAGACCAGAAAAAATGAGGATGATCGCAATCAAACTGTAAAAGCTGAAACTAACCAGAAATGTAAAGGTACACTTGATATAGTTTGAAAGAGGGGAATAACTCTCACTTATCTCTGTTTTCTTAGCAAGTATGAAAAAGTGTGCAATAAAAAGTATTACTTTTCAGTCCTCTTACAGACTGTGTAACCCCATAGCACCATTGTTTGAGGCTCCCATCACTGGATTTCTGGGTTTAAAATGGGAACTTTTTAAACAAAAAGTGTAAGTAATCAGGATCTTTAGAATAATAATAATAAGTTTTAAAATGTTTGTTAGTTTTAATCTTACTTATTTTAATTCTCTCCTTGAAAAGCAGATAGGCAATAAGAGAAAAGGGTTATAATTTTATTTTGAATTCAAATAAAAATAAAATGACTTTTATTTAAATTCTAGATGAATCTTTCTCTACACCTAATGTCACTTAACTATTTCTTTTCTATAGGAAAAAAGGAGTTATCAATGCAGGTGAAACGTGTTAATTATTTCACATAGAAGATGGGTGAGAGTAAGCATGGATCACAACAACACATAATAATGCAGACATGCTCACAGAAGCCATTACAAGGCTCGCTTGCTTCTTTTGAAAAAGTACCAGTCTAGAAAAGAATAAATAGCGTAGGGCAGGTTTTGCCCTTTGTGGCTATGATTAGAGTCCTAATGCTGTGTTGCCTTAAACCGTGCCAATTTCATTTCTACAGTAAAATACGCTTTAGAGGATGGGAAGAAAAGTGATTATTTAATCAAAGGGATGGAGAAGGCCAACATAATTCACTGTATCTGGTGAAGGAGTAGGGGTCGGGGGTAGCAAAACCTCAAAAAGCATTATAATAACGGTACTTCTTTATTTTAGGTAACAAATAAAATAGCAAAGCATTTTTTCCATCATAAAAACGGACTTTGATCCCCAGTACAGCCATTGAGTGGAAAATTGAACCACAATATAATTGCTTTCCCTGTGACCGATAAAGTGGTGTAACAAATTTTGTGTTTGAATGATAAAATCAGCAATTGGCCCGTAGCATTTCCCTCTGCCATTCCTCCAAGGACACTCAAGTCCCATCAGGCTCCAGGGCAGCAGAAAGGATGGAAAAAACAACTATAAATCTACTCTAAGTTGTTGAATTTCTCTTGCTTGCTCACATAAATAAATAAATAAATAAATAAATAAACAAACAAACAAATAAATAATAAAATGTCCATGTTTATCTTTAATGCCTAATATAAATCACTTCTGAATGTGCAAAAAAGAAAGAAAGAAAGAAAGAAAGAAAGAAAGAAAGAAAGAAAGAAAAGGAAGGAAGGAAGGGGGAGGGAGAGAGAGAGAGAGAGAGAGAGAGAGAGAGAGAGAGAGAGAGAAAAGGAAAGAAAGAAAGAAAGAAAGAAAGAAAGAAAGAAAGAAAGAAAGAAAGAAAGAAAGAAAAGAAAAGAAAATCCCGCCCCCCCCCCTTCATTGAAAACTGATTGTGGGTGTGAAAGAGAAAAATCTAAAGCTATGCTGAGAAAAATTATTTTACTCAAGAGTAAAATCTCGTTAGAATGGGGAAATTGTCTCAACAATCCAAGTGACAAGTGCCACAGCTGTTTGATGCAGAAGCAGTGGCCAGAAAGACAGGGGCCACAGGAAGGAACCCAGCATGCACTGTGAGCTCATTATGACGGGATTTAACTGGGGAGGGAGAGGGCACTCAGGGTGGAAACTGGCCAGAGCTCCCAATCACTGTAGCGGAGTCCCCAGCCCATTTGAGAAAACAATCCTAAGTGGCAGTGACTATGGTAAAGCCCCCTGAACCTGCCTCAATGTGTTGTTTGCTTGGTATATTCTCCAGAAGGGAGTAAACTCTAAGTCACTAAAAGAGACTCTTCCTTATGGCATTAGTGTATCTGGTAGAAGGGAACAGAGATGGAGGGGACAAAATCCCAGTGAAGCAGGGACTCTGCAGTGAAAGCTTTAGAGCTTCAAGCCCGGTGCTTATTTGGAAGCTCATCTTGCACTGAAACATTTGCTTTGCAAACCTGGTCCCAGATTTCCTCCTCTGCAGCTCCCTACTAAAGTTTACTAATACACAAAGAGTAGGTATTTCTTGCGTAGCGCTTCTGTTTTGACCTGGAGATGTGGACACATACAGGGACTTAAGAAAAATGTTTTCAAGGATTAAGTTCTTCAAACTTCACAGAAACTCTCCTATTTGGTGCACTGAGATTAGAACACAGCCCTGAAGAGCATGCAGCTGGCCTCCAGAGGACTTTGTAGTTAATCTAATGGGGCAGCTTTCGGAGTGATTATGTAAAGTTAATTTTAATATTGGTCTGTGCTTTCCAGAATTTCTACAATGAGTATGCAGAGCATTTATTTTATATTTTATGTTAGCTTTGGACTTCTTCAGCTTTTTTTTAACTTTAATATTGGAAATTTTCAACAAGCATAAAAATAGAACAGTATCATGATCCTGATGTACCCATTAGTTACTTCCATAAGTTTATGGCTGATCTTATTTCAGGAATACCTCTGCCTTTAACTTATTTTGAAACAACAGCATCTTATTGTTTCATCTGTATTTCTATATATTCATATTTCTAAAAGATAAGCACTAAAAATGACTGATCATGATGCTATTGTCACACCTGAAATGATTAACAATACATTTTTATTTTCATTAATATCCAGTTATGCTGCTGTTGGCCATGTCTTCTATCACTTGTATTTCCTGTAAATTTAGGATTATATAACACATTTTATTAGAGGTTTGTTTGCTTGCCATACATTGGGGTTAGTTGATATTTTTCTTCAATCTCTTTTTATCTATAAATTCCTTCTTTATATTTTATATTTTAAATAAAATCCAATCAATTGTCCTTGTAGTTCCCCACCTTTTGGAACTTGCTGATTGTACCCCCTTGATGTTGTTGACCATGTCTTGTATTTCCTGTGACTAGATAGTTAGATCTAAAATCTTGATCATTTTAGACTTGATTTTTGGGGAAGTGGGAGAACAACACTACTTCATGTGTGGTGTGGTGTATTTCCATGAGGAGATGCATAGCTGGTTGCATCATTTTGGGAATATTAGCAGCTATCAATGATAATCAATTCACTTGGTGTTGCTAAGTATGATATTATAGATATTTTAAAATAAAAAATATAGCAGAGAATTCTCATTAACCTATTTCCACCAAAGGAGAAGCAATGTTAAAGGAAGGCAGAACTTGGTATGATTTAGGAAGAATGGATTCTCAGGTTAGTTCTGGGCTTAAAGCCAAATGTATGTATGGAACACCAAGCACCCTCCCATGTTGGAGAGCATCACTCACAGAGTGGGCAATAAGGTAGACCATTGGGAAGCAGAGTGGGCAATACTTTCCCCTCAGGTCCCTTTCGGTAGCGGTGGGAAACAGTGGCATCTACATTATACTGTTTAGATAAGCAGGTTGGACTTTGAGCTGACCAGAGTCAGGTGAAATCCAATATTTGAAACATTTAATGCAATGAGACTAAATTCAAAATTTTTAAAGGAACCATTAATAATCACAATATAAATTAGTGGTTAGAACCAAGGCTATAGCTTATGATGACTCTATATTTGAATACTTTAAATTGTATAACCTTAGTAACAAAAGAGAACTAATGGTATCTAATATTGCAAAAATTCAGTGAGAAATTATATATTTATGGCAATTACATCAGTCCTTCGCACTTAGTAAGCACGTCATAAATAGTCATTCTTATTGGTAGTTACAAAGATAGTGTTTTACATTAGTGCATGAACATTATACTATGTAGGTGATTAACCTTGACCTTTTGTAACTGAACCTTTGGTGGATTTACTATTTAGTCTGTTATTTTAGAGCATTAATGACAGGAGGGTCACTTTCTTTTTCAGATACAAGAGGGTATATGTTCTTTCTTCTTGCTTTAATACTGCAATTAAACTTTCCTGATCCCTTGCCACCCTAAGACAAAAGGGCAAATGGAAAGCTGTAGGACCCATGGGAAAGGGTATGTTATCTCCGAACTTTCACCTTGTCCCTGCCAGGCTACTCTACACCTTGGACAAAGTGATCCTTTAAAGCGTACCAGGTCAGGTCGAACAGGCTTTCAGCCCATGATAGAATCCTACTCTGGCTCCTTGTCGTGGGTAAACCATGCGCCCTCCCTCCAGAGATGGGTTTATGTCCTGACTCTTGGAACCTGTGATTATGACTTTATTTGTAAAAAAGGGTTTTTGTTGATGTAATTAAATTAAAGGTCTCAAGAGGAGATCATGTTGAATTTCAGGCGAGCCCCAAATCCAATGACAGATGTCCTTATAAGAGAGAAACCGAGAAAAATCTAGGGCCTACAGATGTAGAGAAGTTAATGTAAGGACCGAGGTAAAGATTGTAGTAATGTGCCTACAAGCCAAGGAATGCCAAGGATTGCCAGAAGCCATCAGAAGCCAGGAGGGAGACATGGAACAGATTGCCCCTCAGGTCTTGCAGAGAGAACCAATCCCGATAACATTTTCATTTCAGATTTCTGGCCTCCAGAACTGTGAGAGAAAATATTCCGTTATTTTAAGCCACCAGTTTGTGGTAATTTATTTTGACAGGCACAGGAAAGTAACATACAGCCATTCACCATTCCTGCTGCAGGGTCTACGTGATCTGGCCTCTGTCCATGTCTCAGAACTTGTTTCTTTCTTGCTGTGCTCCAGTTCCACTGACCTTCTTGCTCTTCTTGTCCATGATAGGTTCATTGCTGTCTCGAGCTACTGAACTTGGCCTCTAGAAGGCATTTCCACCAGATCTTCACCTGACTGGTTTCTTATTTTCATTCAGGTTCCTATGAAATGCTGCCTCAGAGGGAGGCCTTCCCTCATCATCCTACCTAAAGTAGCCACTTTATCCTTCACACATTATTTTCTATTCCATGCACTATTTTATTTTTTTTAATGTAGCACTTATCACTACCTGCAAACATCAGGATTTCCTTGTCTCTTATTTTATCTTGTTCCACCTTAATTGTAGGCTCTATAGAAGTAGGAAATTTTCCTCTTCAGCACTCAAACTTCAACATCATTGTAGGCCTGAAACTAATATGTGTTGAATGGATAATTTAATCTGAAATATAGAAAAATACTTATGGATTTACATTCTAGTCTATTTTGCAGGAAATGTATTAGTGGTCCATATCTCAAGCCTCATATTGTCAAAGATCTTGGAACGTCATTGCAATAATTGTCTTAAAATAACTTACCTTTTTGAAACTTGTTTGAGGGCAACCAGTTTTCAAAGCCAAAAAGGGGAATCTCTGACAAGTTTGCATCTAGGGCAAGAGTGGCATGGAGAGGGTCCTATGAAGGGCACTTTGACTCATTCCATCAGTGCTCTCATGAGAAGTCCCTCAGAACATTGGGTGGCTATGGTACACCTGCCTCAGATATATCTCAGTCATTCTCTGAAGAAAGGAGAATAGATGTTTGGAGTTACCCTTTGACAATAAGGAAAAGAGACTAGGAATATAATTAATTTTTTCCTATGAGCCAAACAGTCATTTTCTATGATGTCAAATGAAGAACCAAACCAGAAGCATTGTCAATTTAATCATCTTTGAATTAAGTTTTTTTAAAAGTGTGGTATTTTAAGACTCACCCTAGAGACTACTTACTCGGAGTATTGGGGAAGAGAATATTGCATGGTTTGAGCCACTGCTGATGTGTTATCCACCAAGAAAAGACAATGGAAGTTTTCTGAAATATAGGTAATTTTAAAGATGATGACAATTGCTTTTGGAAACCACATTACCTTTTAAGTAATTAAGGACTTCAGCCAAGAAACTGGAGGGAAAGTCAAGATAAATGGCAGTGTACCCAATTGGGCAAGGTGCCTGGTGGAGTGCCACAGGGGACAGGCAGAGTTAGGTTTAGTGCTATTTAACATTTTTATTTATGATCTGGTTGAGGGAACTAGGAACACAGTCATGAAATGTGCAGATGCTAACAAATTCACGAGCATTGCAAATACAAGGTAGAACGGAGAAATGAGACCAATGGTTGGGCAAAAAGAAAATTAATTTCCACTTGGACAAGCTACAAAAGAAACACAGATGAAACCCTGGAAGCAGTAATGCTGAAAAGTCCAAGAATATATTCAAAAAAGAGAACTCAAATTTAGTGTAAAATTTTTAAAAAGGCTAATATGGGCTCTAACATGAGCTCTATACTCCCTGGGACCACAAAATATGGGATCTTAAAATGCAAGATAAATGGACAGAAATGGAAAACCTTTTAAATCTCACTCCAACTCCTTTGCTCCCAAGAGTGAAGGTAGGGAGAGTGGTTGGCTCTTTCCAGGTTCCCCATTCTAAATATTAGCCTCTCAGAAGATCCAAACTTATTAAATCTCTTTCATGTCAGGCTGGCCAATTCCAAAGAATTTGACAAACTACATTTATGAAATTGTCCCACTGGTCATCTCAGAGTTGACTAACATTTAATAAGGGTTAAAAGAGACAGACCCTTCATTATGACAGGTGCATGGAACTTTACACTCTCAAGATTGAATAAAAATAAAATATTTTAAGAATATATTATTGATTTTTAGAGAGAGAGAGGATGGGCAAGGGAGGGAGAGAGAAACATTTATGTGAGAGTGCAACATGAATCAGCTGCCTCCTGCACACCCCCTACAGGGATTGAGCTGGCAACCTTGGTTATGTGCCCAGAATGGGAATTTAACTGCAACCTTTCAATGCATGGGATGAAGCCCTACCAACTGAGCCATAACAGCCAGGGAATAAAGTACAGTAAATTAATTTTCATATTTACAGACAAAGAAATAGGGAACAGGAAACAAGGCAAAATAAAGGAAAAAAGGAGTGCAGAGGAATACATATATATGAGCACTAGATCATGACTTAAATGAGATAATGAAGAGACTTTTTTAAATATATCTGATAGCCAGAGTATTCTAATTTTAATGAGGTATGAATTTTCAACCTCGGCACTATTGACATTTTGAGCCATATGATTCTTTGGAAAGGCACATATGTGCATATGTAACCTGAGCATTATAAGATGTTTATTAGCATTTCTGGCTTCCACCCCCTGGGTACTAGTAGCAAACCTCACCCCAGCTATGACAACCTATCTCTAGACATTGCTAAATGTCCCCCTGATTGAGAACTACTGAAGTAGATAAATGGAATTGGAGACACATACTCCAGATTAGGAAATATTTCTGTTGATGTAACAGGAAGCTACCTTTATTTTATCTCTATACACACTCTACATGGCCTGTTGTTTTTCGTAGCCTCTGATGTTTAAGAACAGATGTAAAGATAGTTGGCCAGGTCTCTGGGTTTGAGATGCTCTTTTCATTTGATCCCAAGCAGGCATTGAAATCTGGGAAACTCTCACATTTCTTTTTAAGACTTCAGGGTCCACTCATGACTTTAAGGCTTCCAACCTGCTGGCCAATCTTAGGGGTTTAACCTACAGAGATGACACATGGTAGCTTCCATTGGTCCATCCACCTCAGAGGAGAGCATTGCCCAGTCCATTGAGACTTGCTTTCACTGAGGTGGGGCCTAATTTTGAAAAGAAGGGTGACTGAGCTGCAGACTGACCATCTTTATGCAGCCCCAACCCATCCCTGTGGTGGGAATACACTGCCTGGATCACATTCTCAAGGCCTAAGTCGGGATGTCCATGACCTATGTATGCTGTTTGCAAACACAGTCAGGTGGGATCAGAATCACTGCAGGTCCTACCTTTATGGAGCAGCCTTGCAAAAGCACTGTATTGATTAAGCACAATAATATTAATATGATTTTTGCCTCTAGTCAACGTCTTTCTTCAGAACACTCCCAGGTGGAACTGAGAAAGTTTCTCTGATTCCAGCTGAATACTAATGTGGTAAACTTCATGGTGACCATTTGACCTGTGTCTTTTCTTCCTTCCTCTCATCTGCACCTCCCCCTCCTCCTCTGTCCCTCCAGAGAAAATAGCTTTCCAGGTTTTACTGTGGGGCTCACGTGTCTCCTCGGCTCACCGCTGACGCAGTGACTGATGGTTCGCAGTGCTGCCTCCCTTGACCTCGTCAACATCAGAAACTACTCTCAAATCTCAGTCATCTCTGACAGCCTTTAAGCAGAGAAATGAGACAGTCTCCCTGACACAAAGGCTTCTGGCCTGGGGTAAAAAATTCCTTTTGAAAAAAATTCGAACACTCTACAGACCACACCGCTTTCCATTCATCTTGTAGTCTGGCCCATCCATCCCCAATTCCATATTAGTTTTTAGACATTATAGCCTGTTCCATCTCTTGGAGGCTAGCCGCAGTAGCTCAGATGTTTTCCACATTGTAATGGCTTAGTCCTGGCATAACCTTCATAGCAAAGAAGAAAACCAGCCAGTTTATACAGTAGCAGTTAATTTCAACTTTTGATTAGCAAAATAAGATTTTATCTTGTATCTTAGTATAATACCCAGTAGTCAATTCAAATTATATGGGGTTAGGATGGGAGGAAAAATTGGATCCCAGAATTAACATAGAGAACAACCATTGAATTGAATCAAAATGACATATTGGTGTCTTTTGAATGAGACTACAGCATGTAAATAGATAATTAAAGCAAATGAAAAAGAAAAATGCCTGAATATTGATTGTAAATTTTTTCTCCATTTGATAAATAAACTGTCCTGCTAGAGCAGCAGTTCTCAACCTGTGGGTCGCGACCCCTTTGACGGTCGAACGACCCTTTCACAAGGGTTGCCTAAGACCATCCTGCATATCAGATATTTACATTATGATTCATAACAGTAGCAACATTATAGTTATGAAGTAGCAATGAAAATAATTTTATGGTTGGGTCACAACATGAGGAGCTGTATTTAAAGGGCCAGAAGGTTGAGAACCACTGTGCTAGAGTAAAACTCCATTTTCTTGACCTCAGAATGGGATAAAATGCCTGTTTCCCTAAATTTCAGCCTCAGCCCAAGTTTTTGTGATCACTGGGAAAAAATACCTTAATCTACTTTTTATTTTATCTTTGAGTCAGCCAGGTTGATGGTATTAATGTGCATGGCACAGGTGGCTAGCTGTCCTCTAGACATAAAATGGTAGATGTAGAGTTTTTGCTGGGAAGCAGCAGCCCAGCTGGGGCTACACTTTTCAGCACCCCTTGCATCTATGTGGGGTCATGTAACAGCTCTGATGAATGATGAGAGGCAGTAATGAGCATCACTTTAAGGTGTGACATATCAAAACTTCCCAGCAGAGTTGTCAAAATTTAGCAAATGGAAACACAAGATGCCCAATAAATTTGAGTTTTCACATAATCATAATCCATATACTTATAATAAGAAGTATCCATTGCTTACCTGAAAATTAAATATAACTGGGCATCCTGTATTTTATCTGGCAACCCTATTTGCATGCAGACCCTCTCTCTCCTCTCCTGATGTGTGTGCCCAGGAAGGTTTGGAAGCCTCGCTGAATCTGGAAGAGCCTCCACCAATTTGCACCCTGACTGGCTGTGTGGAGCAGAGCCCAGCTGCTGTCACAGATTAGACTGTAGACAAACAAGAAATCTGCTCATATGTGTTAAGTCACTGAGATTTCAGAATTGATCTCTTTTTGTGTGTGCCAACTAATAAGCATGCAGTCTTAAAGCAGAGAAATTCCATCTCATACCCATACCGATGGACCTCAGAGCAGGACTCAAAGGCCATCTTGCCCAAACCAAGGTTTTTATAGAAAAGGAAACTGACTTAGTTCTAAACACAGGAAATGACTTGGCCATAGTCTGTCTATAAACTCTAACAGAGCCTGGATCAGGGTCTCTCTCTCACTCTCTATCTCTCTTCTTTTTATCTCTTCCCTGACCTCTCTTTCCATCTTACCATAGTAGCTTTCTTGAATATTCTCTGTTCACTACCAAATAATGGACATGTACCAACCCCACAATCATCAGCGATGCTGTAAAATCTCAGATGGCTCCCCATTCCTCACATGGTTTGTCATTTTTGTGGGGAGGAAGGATGCCCATGATGGCAAATGTAGACAATAAATAACTAGGGGGCCTGTATTGACACGACCACTCTGATGGAGCAGAAGACCCTGGTGATGAAGGGCATGCATGTTGGAGCCACATGCCTGGGAGTCCTGGCTTCTCAAGCTAGGAGCCTATGGCCTCGGGCCTAAACCTCTCTTTGTTTTCTGTCTCACTTACTATTGCTCAGTAACAAATTACCCCAAAATGTAGTGCCTGAAAACAGCTGCTGTGTTCTGCTCAGAGATTCGAAGGGTCGGGCATTCAGACAAAGCACAGCGGGGGTGGCTGTCTCTGTTCTACAATGGCTGCGGCCCAAACTGCCTGGGCTGGGCTGGCCTGACCAGAAGACTAGCACTGCTCCTCAGGACACCCACCTGTGGCCTCACCATGCGGCTTGGCTTTGCCCCATCATGGCAGCTACAGGGTGGTCAGGCTCCTTCTAGAGCTGCTCAGGCCCCATGTGGGAGTGCCTGGGGAACCAGCCGCCTTGCTTTCTTTACTCATTCTCCTGAACACAATTGTCAATTCTGCCATATTCCATTGGTTGAAGCAGTCACCCGTCTTCCCAAATCCAAGAGCAAGGACTAGTCTGCATCTCTTGAAAATTTCTAGTTTCCTTAAATGAGGATAATAATAGTACCTTCCAAATGTTTTTTTCAGGCTTATATGAGCTAATATTCATGAAGTGCTAAGAACAGGGCATGGAACACAGTACAGCTTTCAAACAAGGACAGCCTTTATTAATCCAGGCTAATGCTGAGGCTCCAGAGATAAAAGGGATTCAATCTTGGTCTCCTTAAGAGCCTCTCAGTCAGGTACATGAGTTCCTTGGGGTCCTCTGTGTGTAACCTCACCCTTCCCCAGAAATCTCAGAAAGAAATATTATTGAATCCCTTTGCTCAGCTCACCTCATCCTCATATGGTCCTGGACTGAGCATTATACTTATCCTTACTTAACCAATGAGAAAATGGGGGCCCAGAGAGGTTAAATGCTTTGCCTAAGGTCACAGAGAATTACTGACAGAAGGCAGGGCTGGAGGAAGGTCCACAGGTCCCTAGTCTTTGGTTTCTGTAAGTCATATCTGGGAACTCGGAGCTGGTTTACTTACGATGCCCCTTCCAAGGGGGAGAGATGGGGACTTAACTGCAGCTCAAAGGGCCCGGCAGGCACTGTAGGCATGGGAGCCCAAAGGCTTCATCTTGCACGTTGGCCTCTAATGAAGCTGTTGTCACATTTCCATCCTCTTCGCCCTGCAGGAAAACACTGCAACACTGGGGGACCTCATTAAAAGAGACACGCTAGCAGGAGGCAGAGTGCAGGGAGTGCTCCTCACCTGCACCCCTCTCTGAGTTCCCTCCCTCCAGCAGTTTATGCTTCCACTGTCCATGCAAACCCTCCCTCCCAGCTCCCCCACTTCCTCCTCCACTAAAAATCATTCTCCCATTCGCTCCACCACTGGCTTCTGGAAGGGCCCAACAATAAATGGAATTTCCTACTTCAGCGGGAGCTTGGCAAGTGCAGAACAAACTTTACAAGGACTGCTCATCCGTGCTTCTCAAACTGCAGCGTTGCTGTGAACAATGCAGCAGAGAGGCGCGCCTGCCCCCAGATTCAGTGTGTTTTCCTCCTGGTGGAGTCAGATTTGCATTCTCTTCTAATCCAGTAGACTGCCAGGGCCCAAGCCCTGAGGGCTTGGATTTGGGAGTCCTGTATGCTCTGTGCCTAGCAGAGCGGCTGGTATAAGACATGCAGGGGGCCTGGGAGGCTTGACTTTAATCCCCAGCTGGACCTTGGCATTTCTTTCTCATTAAGGGCACCAGGGTTATCGGAGCTGGGAGAATGGTGACAGATAAGTTCCGTAATTCATTTCTCCCCACCCTCGCACAACCTATGCATGTCTTTGTCACTTATTTTTTCTCCAGAGAGCAAACTGATTATTGTGGCAATCATCACCCACCACCTGGAATTTAGCATCCCAGATGAACTGGGCTGGGACCCAGAATAGATAGGACTGCTACCAGAAAGAAACAATGGATGGCATATATACATATGGCTTCGCTGGCAGACCTATCAGGTGCATGTTGCCAATAAGATTCAGTTGATTCTTATGCATATGAACTTTGAATATCACTAGTAAGGACCTACAAAATTAACATCCACATTTTACAGCCTGGCCAGTGTTGCTCAATGGTTGAGCATCACCCTAGGAACCAGGAGGTCACGGTTTGGTTCCTGGTCAGTGCACAGGCCCGGGTTGCGGGCTTGATCCCAAGTAGGGGGCATGCAGGAGGCAGCCAATCAATGATTCTCTCTCGTCATTGATGTTTCTATCTCTCTATCCCTCTCCCCCTAAAAATCAATAAAAACATATTTTTGAAAATCCCCATTATACAGATAATAATAGAACTGGAAGGCACTCTGAAAAGAAATCTTTTCTTCTTCTTTTTGCAGAGGGGAGGCAAGTGCTTCTTCAGATATAGCCTACTAAATTTTTGTATAGCGTTACTTCCAAGAGTTGAACTTTAGGTTTCTATACTTTGATTAATTGTTGAAAGGACTGATGAAATATCTTTGAGCACCAGTTACTGATCTATGTGCTGGGGATTCAAAAATGATTAAAACATTGTCTTCATGCTTAGGGACAGCTGTTCTCAAATGGGGAAAATCTCCCCGACTTCTCCTGGAGGCACATGGCAACGTGTGGAGACATATTTGGTTGTTATAACTTTCTGTGGGGGTGCTACTGGCATCTCTACTGTATAGAGACCAGAGAGGCTGCTATCCACCCTACAATGCACAAGACAACACCACAGTGAAGAATTATCCAGTCCCAAATGGCAATAGTGTCCAGATGGAGAAACCATTCTTAGGAAGTTGAGAGTCTTGTTTAGGAGACAGGCATTAGCAATGATAATAAATATATATTTAATAAGTGTCAGCATGGAGATAGGTACCAGGTATCATTTAAACAGGAATTAAAGAGAAAGGCATGGAAATGAGGGCTGATGCCTCCTATCTCTTGCAGGCTACCACCACTCCCTTCTGCCCAAAGCCAATTATTTCCTTCTATTTGGGGAAAGGAGTCATGCTTTTTATTGCTTCCCTGTTTGAGGTGCCCGGGAATTGTGTCTAATAAAATTCCAATAGGTCTGAACAAAAAGGCTGGCAAATGGAAGGACGTTAGGATCCTTTTCCAATAAGGAAGATTCTGGGTTAGTTGGAGAACCATTTCAGCCTTCTTTAGTGTTTCCTCTCTGATCTTCAAAAGGAACCATAGTGAGTCATGTAGTTTTCAGGCTAGGAGCATGATGGGGGAAAAACACACGTTTCAAAGACTTGATTCTGTCTTCACCACTCATACACTGAGTGATACTGAAAGATCATTTTACTTCTGTGGGCCTCAGTTTCTCCACATGCAACAACAGGTCACTGTGTAGATCATCTAGTTCTTTTCCAACATTTTGGGCAAATGAGTGGCTTTTCATTTTGCATCTCCCATTACCCACCGAGCCTCATATCTCCCCTTTATTTTCACACTCAAGAGTTAGAAAAAATAGGGTGACCCCTACTTTACCATGCTGTCCCTACAGTGGGATAAAGAGGGGATGCTTACAAGGAACTATTGCACAGTAGCTCCTCAAAAGAAAAATACCACTTTTCTTGTGGGCTGGGCTTTGACCAATCAGGCACTAGAAGGTATGGGACTCCAAGAGGAGAGCAGAATGAACGTCTGAGAGGATGCCCCTCAGGATTCCTAACTGTTTATCCACCAAGTATTTCTCCCCCATGCTAAGGACAATATGATTTTGCAAATTTTTTCCTTTCACTGTACCCATTTAACCCTAAAGATTATTTCTAAGTATGCATGCAGGCCTAATGAAGCATAGGTCAGTCAAAATATGGAGAGTGGTCAATAATGGAAAATGTATGCAGAATTATTCATTTTCTTGTGGAGGCATATATGACCTCTCTCCTTTCTGAATCCCTGTGTTATCATGTGGTTAGAAGTTAAATATTCTGCCATGATATTTTGCATCATTTATTTACCTCATCAACTAGACTGCTTATTCTTTAAGGTCAGACGCTGTTTCTTTGACTTCTTATACAAGTCCCACAGAGTTCACACCAGTGCTAGGTACAGAAATGACATCACTCACTAAACAGTCGAGCGACCACAACTCTATTTCTGTAAGTATCTTTCCTGAAATATCTCTTCTTAGCAAAAATGTCTTCACAGTTCTTTGGAGGAACTGTTTATATTTTTTAAAAAAAATATACTTTTTATTGATTTTAGAGAGGAAGAGCAAGAGAGATAGCAACATCATGAGAAAGAAGCTCCAACATGGATTGGCTGCTTCCTGCCTGCATCCTGCTGGGGATTAGCCCACAACCAACCGGGGCATGTGCCCTGACGGGGGAATCGAACCAGTGAACTTTTTTTTTTTTAAGATATTTCTTCACAGTTCTTTGGAGGAACTGTTTATATTTTTTTTAAAAAATATGCTTTTTATTGATTTTAGAGAGGCTGCCTCCTGCACATCTCCCACTGGGGATGTGCCCGCAACCAAGGTACATGCTTCCTGCCTGCATCCTGCTGGGGATTGGCCCACAACCAACTGGGGCATGTGCCCTGACGGGGGAATCGAACCAGTGAACTCTTGGTGCGCGAGTCGACACTCAACCATGTAGCTACACCAGCCAGGCAGAACTTTTGTTTTGGAACAGTAGTTGATATTATAAAATGTTGGGCTAGCATCATTCAGATAAACTGAAATAGCACCTTTTTCAGATTTTATCAATGAAGAAAACATCACCTTTAATTATATCCAGATGCAGGCTCCTTATTTCACCATAGACTGGAAACAAAGTGTTTGTGGACCATTCCTTTTAGTAGCACTACTCATAAAAAGTTTTAGGGGAAAGTGCCGTACTTCACATGGGGGAGGTGTGACAACCCGTTTGAAAAAATAATTGGGGAATTATTCATAGTTGAGAAAGTAATTGTTCTGAGGGTTGAAAGATAGATAGGCGTGTTGGTCAGAATAAGCTACTATAATAGTTCTATGATCTTGGTGGTTTAACACAATAAGTGTTAATTATTGATTAAGGTGCCATTTATTGTAGGTCAACAGAGAGGTTCTGCTATTGCATTTATCAGGGGCACAAGCTCCTTCTATCTGTTGACTCAACATCTACTATGGTCTTGGGAGTCCTTCATAGAGTATAAGAAAAGACAGTGCAGGGAGGCATGCCCATCCCAAACTACCTGACATAAGACTTCTGATTACATACCTACTATATCTTACTTCTGCTCGCATTTCATTGGTGAGAATGAGTCGAGCACCACTACTCTCTCACAGGGGTCTGGACATGCAGTGCGGCAGTAGGTTAAGAATGTAGAGGAGCACATGGTTTTCGATGAGCACTAAGTGTGTCTCATACAGAAACTGCTATGTAGGCAGTTCAGGAGAACAGAATTGGCAGGGACATTCGGGGGACAAATGGAGAGGGATCATGAGTTAACTGAAAAAGAGTGTATGTGAAGGCAAGTTGTAAGATATGTGGCTGAATTGTCTTGCATAGATTTTAATATCTTTTCAGTGGTGATGGACAATTTTGAATAACTAAATGACAATTTTCTGTTTATAATATAAAATGTGTAGAGTAGAAATTTTAGACAATATGGAAACTACAAAGATAAAATTTCAAATCCCTTGTATTTTTATTATCCAGAGAAAAAATGTTATATTTCATTGAGTAAGAACAAGACCTGTGGACTCAAACTATATTGGGTTTGTGTTATTTCTTCAGCGCTTACCAGCTGGGTAGTGATGGGCAAGTTACTTTGACTCTATGCATCTGTTTCTTCATCTGGCAATCATTGTGAGGATGAGATGAAAAAATGCACATAAAGGAGTTAGAATGGTGATTTTACAGGACAAGAGCTCAATAGATGTTAGATATATTATATTGTAAACATTTTTCTACTATTACACATTTTTCAACTATTCAAGACCCCCATAGATGAGGTCATTATAATATATTTAGCCACTATCTTCTCAATAGAGATTTAAATAGTTCGTGTGTGTGTGTGTGTGTGTGTGTGTGTGTGTGTGTGTAAATAAGAGCTTAAATATTGTTTGCACAAATATTTATTTCTATAAGATAAAATATAAGATTACTGGTTCAACAGCATATTTTAAGCCCCTTGACACATATATTTTAAGCCCCTTGACACATATTGTTTAAAGGGCCCTCCAGAATTGTTGTGCCATTAATTCAGCTTTCCCCACTCTCACCAACCTCAGTATTAATAGTTAAATAATTGGAAAGTGAAGATGGCATCTTATGTTACAGAATTTTAGGATTCTGGTCAAACTAAAATATGGGATAGTATTAACCATGTCTATTTGTTAATGTGTTAGTGAGACCTTTAATAGTATATTCACTCACAAAGAACTCTCTAGAATTTAAAGTACAGACGTTTAGTTGACCACTTGGGGATATAATCTTTTTAATCATATTAGATGGAAACCATCTGAAATTCATTCTTTCAATCCAAGTCCTTATTTGTGTGTCAGACTCTACCAAGAACACTACTCTGTAGAGAATTACATGCTCAGAGCTGAGAGATGTGGACTAGATAAGTCTTGTTCCCTACAAATCACACCAGCTATAATTGTTTCCAGAGGAAGAAACAATCCCAGTGGGTGACCAACTGTTTAAGACCTCTGTAAGCACTACTCACCACCAATGGGCACCTGCTGCTCTACCATTCAGGACATTCTGGAAATAAAATGACAAAGATGTCACTGCCCTCAATTCCAGGCTACCTGTACAGGTTTATATCTTCCAGGATTTAAGAAGACACTGATGGTTTCTGATGTTGGTTCCTGAGTGTTACAACTACCTCTTATCAAAGCACCAAGTGGTTTCATTTACTTCCTGAATATGATCTAATAATGAAGTTCAGGCAGGTTGCAAATTCCTCGTGGCAATTCCTATTAGGACTGCCAAACCCCAAACCAGGTGTTACCCACAGATCCCTGCAAAGTACTCAAACATTAGATTCCCTCTATCAGAGAAAGGAGAAGAATCCAGTAACAGTGGATTTTATCCATGTTCTCTTCAAATAATAAAACAGGACCACACACATTCCTGAAATCAATATAATAAGAGTATGTATCTGTGAAATTGAAATAATAATTTAGAAAGAGAATCATTAAATTTGTTTGCAAAATTGCTGGGAGTACTTTTTTTGTGGCTTTAGTAAAAAGACCCTGCAGTTTTTGAAAAACCAGCTGTTTGACATCAGATGATTATAACAATGCCCAAGATCAGCGACCTTTGATTGTCTAAAAGCAGTGGTTCTCAACCTTGGCTGCATATTAGGATCACCTGGGAATCTTTTTAAAATCCTGATTTCTGGGCCTCATCCTCCGGAAATTCTATTTCTTTGTTATGGGGTGGGGCCACAACATTAGTAACAAAGAAACAGAATTTCTGGAGGATGAGGCCCAGAAATCAGGATTTTAAAAAGATTCCCAGGTGATTCTAATGTGCAGCCAAGGTTGAGAACCACTGGTCTAAAGATAATATGTAGAAAGGACTATGCCTAGCTTTATAACTGCTAGCAATTATTATTTCTAATTTATTCTAGGATGTTTTACTTCAGACTTAAAGTATATTTTGGAAAAAGAAATAAAAAGGATAAATTAAGAAGAAATGAAGTGTAAATAGGAGACTGGCAGGGGCAGAGGAGAAGAAAAGGAAGAAGCGAGCAAAGGAAGGCATAGAAAAGGCTTGTGGGAAAAAAGAAAAGAAGGATGAAAGGGAGGGAAGAGAAAAATATCCCACTCCCTTTTGATCCTGACCTTACTATGAGGGATGGAATGATTTTGTACACTCACCTTTCCCTCCCTAAAGTCTGCAACACTTATACACAACCTTCCCCCAAGTCATAGTTTCTGTCTATAGGAGCATTGCTCATTGAAAAGGCATTACCAGCATTCAGTAGTAATGAGTGGACAAAGCAGTGGAACAAGTTATCTACCTTCACCGCAGGAATTCTCACGAAAGTCATTTGTCTTTTCTCAAATGGTCATAAATAACACTATGCTCCAGGTGTTCAAAGACTCTGAAACAATTACCTTTTATTCTCTCCCCATCCCAAACCCGAGCAAATTATCAACTTGGAATTCTGTCAGCTTGCCCTGTCCATTTTTATGCACTCCCATTTTTAATTAATGATGGGTGTTATAAGAATGGTAGTTGTGTCATCATGGGCAGAAAAATAAAATTGGCATGTTCTTTAAGAAAAGAGGAAGAAGTGAAGAAGGTATTGATTAATAGGACCAGTCAAGTTAGTACTGATATTCAAGGTTTTTCAAGGTCTATTATGGAAAAATATAAGCTTGAGTTCCTCATGTCTTCTGAATGCAATCACCTTGTCTGTATTATGTTAATTTTCCCAATAGACTCCTTATAACTAATGCTCACTCATGATAAGAAAACAAAATCATCTCAGGAAATGGCATCAGTATTCAACTAAATAGCTCGAGTCAGAAACCTGGGCATTACACCTGATACACCTCTTTCCTTTACATATTGGATCTGTCATCAAGTCCAGTCGATTCTTACACCAGAGTAGAAATTTGTATCTGTCCGTCACACCGAACACTCTTCAAGCTCCTGGTCTCTAACCTCTAATCTATATTACATCCAGATGATCTTTTGAAAATATTAAGTGGAAGCTTATATTTAGGTTGATATTTACCGTAACGTTACTAAAAATGAAGAACTTTCCATTGCTTTTGGGGATAAAGACCTAAATCTTTAGATGACTACAAAACGCTGCCTACCGAGGTCTCTGTCTCCTAGTCCAACCCTATTTACACCACTCTATACCTTAAATGTTAAACTCTCATAGAAATAATTTCTACACACTATTTTTTAATGGCACAAATCTCATGTGGTAATTATGCATGTATTTATTTGCTTATTTATCATTGGTGTTCTTTTCAGTTTGGGGCAATTGAGAATAGTGCTGCTGTAAACATCCGTGTACAAGATTCGTATGAAGATATTTTTGTTTCCTAGGGTAAATACCCAGGATTGTGATTGCTGGATCATATAATGAAGACATGTTCAATTTTATAGGAAACTGCCACGCTGTTTCCCAGTGTTTCTGTACCATCTTGTATTACCACTAGGAATGCATGAGAGATCCAGTTGCTCTCTATCCTTGTCGGCATTTGGTCCTGTATGCTGTATTTTATTTTAACCATTCTAATAGGTGTGCTGCTGTATTTGATTTTTATAGGAAACTAGACTAGAGTGCTAAGAAACATGCCTAAGTTGATATAACTGATTCACAAATAAAGTCTAGGTTATAGTTCAGGTCCCATTGTTGAACGGACGTATAGTTAGTATTAATTATATGCTAGCTAACTTTGAAGGGCAAATAGGATTAATTTACAGAATTTAATTAATTTACTGCATGGGGAGTTAATGATTCAAATTCTATTTATACTTTTACACTGAAGGGTAATTATTTCAGCCCTCCTGTTTTGGTTATGGATCTATATGTTACTACTGTCTCAACCTGGGTTCCTGAAATCAAATAGTCTACAGTACTTTGAAACAATGATGTTAAATTGAACTGCATTGTCCTTTAGTGATTAAGATAATGGGAAAATGTTGCCTGGGAATCAGAAAACCGGGTTTGAGTTTTGCGATTAATTGAATGATATTAGTTTCTGTGTATTGGTGTCTTTATTCATAAATTGAGGACATAAGGGTAAATGATCTTGGAGTTCCTTTGCCACTAACTCATATGCTTTGATTTTGGTGACAGGCACTTGTGACTAATAAAAGCAAAACAAAAAAAATTCATAACCTTGTTTTTAATTGACAATAAAATGGAGAAAGGGCTTTAATTAATTTTACATATTCAAAATTGTTTCCCTCCTACTGATATTGTCTCAAGTTATTTTTTTGCCTGGACTATTTGATTGCACAGCACATACCTAGAGAATTTTCTTCATGTGAACAATTTATAAATTACACTTCAATATTTGCAAAGTAGTTAACTTCTTTCACTTACAGTTTCCACTGCCAACATTGTTATTCCTTAAAAATTATTTGTTTCTCAGTCAGTGGGACTTGATAGTAGGGTATTTTTGGGCGGAGGATGGTGATTCTAGTAATATGATTTCATCTACAATAATTACTCATCTTGCACTCTCTTTTCCTTTACTTATCTTTATTTAAAATTTATTGCACTATTGATGTAGAGTCAATATTAAGTACAAATATCAGGGTTGGGTAGATTTCTTCTCAGGGTTTCAAATGTTTGTCCAAGGTTTCCTTGACTTAAAATATCTTGTACATTTAATTTATTATTTATTTCATATCTAAATCTAATGGGATTTTTGTAGCAGTCACTACTACTGTCTCTTTTGGACAGTCACTAGGGAGTTATATAGAGTTTCTGGTACTTTTAATAACTTTCATATTCTGTGAAATGTATCAGGAGATGGAAAAATACCATAAACCAGTGGTACTGATACTTATGTTTAGGTATTCATATTTAAATGGAATTTTTGGACTGGAACCCATATTCTTTGTCTGACATAGTTGAAGAATGAATCCATGGACAGAAGATGGTATAGCAAAAGTGGAAATTTAATAAAGAATAAGTACAGATTCCCACACAAGGAGGGGGAAGAGTCCCACAGAATGGACTCCCATATGGGGAGGGAGAAAGGGTCCCACTGAGTTCCTTTTCCCTATGGCTTATAAAGTCTGCAGATCTTGGCGCCTTGATATCCCCTCTGATTGGTCACTATTCCCTTAGACTGGTTACTATAGTAACTCCTGAGCTCAAAGGTGGAACCTCCTATGGGGCATGTGAGGTTCTACCCGCCCTCCCCTACCCCCATCCTTATTGTTTTCCTATTTCCTTTGAGTTTTCTTCTTCTCCTTCTGGATGAAGGGCTTCCTTCCCTTTATTCTGTAAATATAGACCTTTTGCTGTTCCCAACTCCCTCATTCTATGGAAATGTACCTGTTGCAGCTTTTCAGCTTCCCTGTTCTATGGAAATATACCTTCTGCTGCTCTGCAGCCCTGTGCTTCTTCCATGGTCCCCTTGATTTCTAAAATTTCTAAAATTTCCTAAAACCTGTCTTTTTCACCCCTAAAAATTCCTGTTTTGATATGTGTATGTATTATTGGTTACTATAGTGTCCCCATTTATACAAACCCTTTGAATAATTACAAAGGCAGTGCTTATTAAAATAGATTTCATTTTCAAAATTGACCTATCAGCTGTTAAAGTGTGTATACATTTTGGGGGACACCCTGTATATAAAATTATATAGTAAAAGGATAAATATATATATATATATATATATATATATATATGTTCTAAATTTCTCTATCATCTATCTATCTATCTATCTATCTATCTATCTATCTGATATATCAGCATCATCTGTTGCATTTTATCAGTTGGATGTTGAATTTTACCAGTTGAGCAGTGAAGGAAACACTCAATAAGTAATTCTTCCTCAAAACCCAATATAATTCAGTCAGTTATTAACTACGAACTTTAAAAAATAACTGTATAACTGAGTAATCCCAGGACCTGTATTTCCAAGTCTGTGTGAACCTCTATATGTGTATACTATTTGAATACAATGATCTTCACATGTTCTGTTTCCACAGTCAAAACCATAGCAATCCTTATTTCTCAGATCACAAGCCTTATACCTCCAACCCCTGCTCATCTTTGCCATCACCTCCCCCACTAATTAGACAAGTACCATTTTGCTGGCCCAAGGTTTGGCCAGAGAAATGAGGAGAGCTCGCTTATTACTAAAACTTTATTACCTTTTCATAAGATGGTACAGGTTATTTCTTACTCCCCTTCAAAGTATCATCATAAGTAATTAAATACAAATGCCACACCTGTAAAAATAAATGAGTAAAAACCTATTTATGGCATTCCTTTGATTTTTCATATTAGTATGTTATCACTTAAAAGTGACTGTATGTGATCTTCTGGTCCTAAGGATGAATTTCACTGGATTCACCTGTGAATGCATGCAGATAAATACAACTATTATACAGAGTTGTGTTCAGATATATTTACATAGTAGCATATATGTTATGTATGCTCATGTGTATATGCTTTGTATGTTCATGTATAC